>NW_003299084.1:1136930-1138028 GCF_000151645.1 Tuber melanosporum
TTACGTCCATAGTTCACTCATGTTTTAGTATATATTCCCACTGAGAAACGCAGAAAATTTGACAAAACATCTGAAGAAGGTTACTTGGTTAGATACACTTCCAATCCAACAATATACTGAATCAACATACCAAAACGGCATACAGTAACTGTAGTAAGAGACATAAAATTCACCAAATCGAAAGCAGTATAATTTGAATATTACCAACTACTAGCAGATAAAACAACCGAATCAGAGGACGAAGACACACTTAAAAACATGCCTCAAGAACCAGAACCTCCCTTACCAACCACGAGTATACCTGACGAATTTTAATAATCACTTGAACAAGAGAGACCATCACTTCAACAATGGTCAAAGTCAAGACAATTATCAAGAGTTAACAAACCTACTAAGAAGGTCAAAGTTAATACACAATAAAGACTGCAAGAGTTATGTCTTAGGAACGATAAATCTAAGAGATAAATTCAAGAAATTGAAGAAGTATTTGAAATTAATGACCTTGACGATAAGGAACTACAAGTTATCCAAGATTGATACAGAAGACTGATGGAAGAATGGACGAATCACAAAAAGCAAATGCAAAAAGCGGACAAGTTCATGGGATTGATGAATTGCATACCGGATTCTAATACATACCAACAGGCAATGAGTTCTCCAGAAAAAGAAGAATGGAAAAAGGCTATGGATAAGGAGATGAAAGTCATGAAGAAATGTGGAGTCAGGGAAGAAGTCGAGAAACATAATGAAAGACGAGTCATATCTAGATAATGGGTCTAGAAGGCTAAGTACAAAATGGACTGAACTATTGACAGATAAAAAGTAAGATACTGTGAAAGAGGATTCAACCAGGTGCTAGGATAAGACTTCAAAAAAGTATATACTCTGTAGCCTGCCATGAATCACTCCATATGCTCCTAAGCATATCAGTACAGTGGTGTCCAGAAAGTTTTTGTACCCCTGATGTGGAACCCTGCAATACCTTATCACCACAACAACCCTCCTCACCATAGCCCCTCCACATAATTTAAGAGTAAGTGAAGACTTGAATAAGGAAATTTATACTCTGTATAAACATACAGATATATGATATGACAA
>NW_003299084.1:1139043-1140626 GCF_000151645.1 Tuber melanosporum
TTTTTGGGAGAAAAGAACAAAAGGAGAAAAGAAGGGAGTTTGCTAGGAGAAGGAGGAACTGGAAAGGGGCATGGAATTGGGTTGTTTTTGTGGATGAAGCCACCATTGTTTATGATCCAAATCCAACAAGCAAAAAGGTCAGAGTTAGACCTGGTAAAGAGCTGGAAGAAAAAAACTTAAAGCCTAGCTTTAAGTCTAGAAGGACTAGCATTGGAATATATGCTGCAATGATGAAGAGAGGAAAGACTGAGTTAATTCTTGTGAGAAAGAGGAGGGAGGAGGAAACCACCAGTAAAAGAATCAGACTTGGCCTAAACTCTCACCAATATGCAACTGAGATCCACCAGCCTTACCTTATCTTTTTTGTAGAGGGTCTAAATAGACGTTCTGATAATGTCTACCTTGTTGCAGATAATACTTCCTGGCATAGTGGTGAGGAAAATCGAAAATTGGAAGCAGACAGTGGTTACAAAAAACTCCATTGGCCACCCAACTCATCAGATCTCAATCCTATTGAGAACACATAGGGACTACTCAAAAGAACCCTTACCAAGCAATTCTCCAGAGTGAAAAGAAGGCCTCATAGTGCAGCTGAATTGTTTGAGGGAGCAAAGGAAGAGTGAGATTTAATTCCCTAAGAGAAGTTGGATCGATGGATAGATACGATGCCAGAGAGAATGCAAGCTGTACTGGATGCAAATGTAGGCCATACAAAATAGTAGTAATGTTTTTTTATTGTCTACTAGCAATACTATCATATTTTCTTTTATTGAATTCTTTACATTTGTTTTTGAAATTTTAATGGTTAGGGGCTTTGGTTGTGTGGTTGCCATGTGAGGGTAGGAAAACTTTCTGGATACAATTGTACAATGTAGATATAAGCTCCATCAACTAGATATAAAAAGTACATTCCTTTATGGTGACATCGACTGTGAAACCTACATGGAACTACCAGAAGGACACCGATCACCAGGGAAAGTGTGAAAACTGAAAAAAGCAATATACAGTTTGAAACAATTACCTCACCAATGGTATCAGAGCCTAACAAATGTCTTTAAATTCCTAAATCTCAAAGTTAACAATTTTAGCCATTGGATACTCACATCAAAAGACTTATTCTGCTACATATCTGTTGATAATATTCTAATAACTGGAAAACCTAAGCTAGTGAAAGAATGTATTCATGAGCTCCAATCTCAATTCGTATAACCGGTATGGGTACTCAGTTATTGGTTTTGTTTTATGTTTTGTTTTAAGGATTGCATTAATACTTGGTTTGTTTTAAGTATCGTTTGATACTTGGTTTTGTTTTATGTTTTGTTTTAAGTATCGCTTTGATACTTAAGGAGTTTTACCAAAGTGTATCGATTGATACCTTTGATTAGTTTCGTTCATGCTAGACATGAACAGATTTGTGTATTTAAAGACTACCTGTTACTATGATAGAAAAGGTAGACTTCGACAGACAGTATTTCAATATACTTGGTTGAATGGTTACTTCTTTGTTCCTCAGTACACCCTCGAAGCCTCCATTAGTTCTCAGCTCTCGCCTCCTCTCCGGAAGAGCAGGCCACTTGCCAACT
>NW_003299084.1:1141338-1170305 GCF_000151645.1 Tuber melanosporum
GCGGTTGTACAGCGCCCGAGAATGGCGCATGGCAAATTTTATCCGCGATGATTCTATGATACTATGGATCCTACCCTCCGACGAGAGGTAGAACTACTCGTGGAAGACGAGGACGATATTGCCACAATAATTGCATGAGCAGAATGAAAGGACGCCATCCTCCATGAGACCAAGGCATACAAGACGCTGACTTCATCTAGAAGGAATAGCCAACCACGACACAAGCCCTCCAGCAACTCTTAAGACGATACCTCCTGGGTTTTCAAGAAAAAAACCAAACCCTCCAAAGAATCGAGACGGCAGAAAGGAGAATGTTTTGAATGTGGAAAAACAGGACACATGGCAAAGAACTGCCCTACAAAGAAAGGGAAAGGAAAGGCAATTAAGCAAGAAGCAATGGCCAACAATGTTGAGAGCGATAGTGATAATACCCAATCCAGAGAATATGTGGAGATCCATATCGGATATATCGATGTGGAGTTTAACAGTGTCTGACCTCCAGCTATATTTAAAGCACACACGGCTGTGGAAGGTACTATTCTGATCAATGGCAAGAAGGCACGAGTCCTATTTGACACTGGCACGATCGGAAGAGACATGATCAGCAATGCCTTTGTCTCTGTCCATGGACTCCCAACTCGAGACCTTAACCAACCCATACCAGTCAATATGGCAGTAAAGGGATCACGATCGACAAGCCATAAAACCTGCAGTGTAACTATTTGACTTGGTTCTGCCATCCTACCCCCCCAGGAAATTCTAGTCGGAAACTTAGCCAAATATGATGCCTTGATAGGGATGCCATTCCTGAATCGCTACAAAGGGGTGATCAGGTGTGGGGAATTGACCATCCATTTCCCAAATCAGAAGATCAGAGTTTCTTACAAGCCAACAATTGGAGAATACCGAGCCATAGTCTGTGAAGCAACGGCCTAACGCCTATTGGATGAATACTCTGATGTTTTCCCTGATCAGATTCCCAAAGAACTACCACCTATGAGAGAAGTGAACCATCACATCCATCTTCGAGATCCCTCTAATCTTAAGAACCACCCCACCTACTCCATCCCTGACGCATACAAAAGCTCACAATGTGACTGGATCAACCAACAACAAAGAAGAGGAGTCATCTACCGAGTAAAAGGTCCAGGTGCCACTCCTATGTTTGTTCAACCTAAAGCAGATGGCAAAAGAATCCGCCTCTTGGTTGACCCCAAACTACGGAATGATAACACAGTTATGGATAGCTCCGCTATCCAAGACTAAACCGAAATCCTGAATGCAGTTGGCCAGGCTAGATTCCGAAGCAAGATTGACCTAAGCGATGCCTACATCCAGACAAGTTTAGATCCAGAAAGCGAAGGCTACAACAGTTTCAAAACACCATTCAGAAGTTTCATTAGCCGAGTTATGTTGCAAGGTGATATGAATGCGTCCGCTACCTTTATGCGAATTATGGAAAACCTCTTAAGCGAAGACCTCCACCATTTTATTTGGGTCTACATTGATGATATTCTCATCTTGTCGGACACCAAAATAGAACATATCTACCATATAGATTTAGTTGGTACCAAACTATGGAAAGCTAAATTCTATACTAGCAGAAAGAAATCAATTCTATTTGTCGATAAGCTCGATATCCTAGGACATGTGATAGATGACGAAGGGATACATGCAGCTCCTGGAAAAATATCCTATTTAACAGAATGGACAACACCCTGGAATTAAAAGGAACTCATACGATTCCTAGAACTAGTCAACTATATCTCCCAATTCCTACCATACCATGCCACTGTGACAGCACCACTCACCGACCTTACCGGCAATGCAGAATTTGTCTGGACCCACACTCATGACAAAGCCTTTACCAACATAAAGGAATTGATTAAAAACACCAATGTTATACGACCTATCGACTACCGTAAACTGGACCTGATATGGCTGATTACTGATTCATCAGACTTTGGAGTTGTACTATGAGATGGACAAGGAGCCTCTCATGAAACGGTAAGACTGGTGGCATTACACAGCAGGAAGTTCACTAATTGACGGATGAACTATGGAACAATGGACAAGGAAGCCCTTGCTGTGATTGATGCTCTTGCCACTTTCAACCACATCCTGATGGGCAATACCTTCACCATTGTTACCGACCACCAACCCCTCACTAATCTTAAAACAGAAAAAATACCTAGAAGAAGAAGAACCAGATGGATAGGCGAGATCAGCAAATACGATGCAAAAATCATCTATACTCCTGGAAGAACAAACTATTTTGCTGATGCTCTCTCCTGTCTATATGAGAATCAAGACCTCATAGACCCCCCTCTCATTCATGACCACACAAGACAAAGCGAAGACAGCCCTGAGGACACCTCCTATAAACATGAACCATCGATGGCTACTGCTAGCTCTGCCACTTCCTGCAATCCTTTCTCTTACACCAGGTACAGAGCTGCCTGAACAGAACGAGGAAAAGACATTGATGATGAGTGGAAAGACAATTGCACCCTCTGCAGCACACCTGCTCACGAGCTTGAACAAAGCAGACTCTACTGGTCCCACTGTTACCTCGATACCTGTCCTTTTCACCAGACTGAGATTAAATTCGGCAACAGATACCAGCGACCATACTATATGTCTGCTGATGATTCCAAAAGCACTAGCTTCGACACCGTAGAAGGAGCAGAAGAGATAATGGATGAACATGGATCGACCCAACCACCCCTTGCTCTTAATCCTGGCCTAAGATGGCACCAAGGTCTTGAAGAACTCGAACATGCAGCAGTTTACGTGGATGCAATATCCTACCTACACCCTCCGCAGTCAGCCCCGCCATCCTCTCCTCCCATAATCGATTCATGACCACTATATGGTAGATCCTTACGAGTATACAACAATGAAACCATTGTTTCTGTCATGCCACTTATGATTCCAGAGTATCGCCGACAGCTCTATGAAATTTTTGAAGAAGAGGAAGCCCCTATTGAACTGACAAGAGCATCCCTAATTGAGGATGAACTAGATGTCAGATCAACTACAGAAGAATTAACCTCCCCTTTCCGAAGCCAACTGATAGCAGGATATCACCATGACCCGATCTACTTCAAAGCTATGGATAGCTCCAGATATGGAAATATCACCCCCTACAACATATCCAACGGAATGGTCAATACCAGCATCTATTATGGTGAATATTGCCTATACATCCCGAAAGGCCATATGTTCAATGGAATGACTGTTAGGGAATATGTCATCACCAAAATCGACAACAAAAGACACCATAGTGGGGACCGCAACCTCTAATATGCCTCAGAATATGTTTACTGCCCTGAAATACGAAAGGAGCTCCGCAATTTCGTCAAACAATGTGAACTGTGCCAGACAAATAAAGAGCAAACACAATTACCTGAAGGGAAAGCGCAGACCCTCCAACTACCATGTGAAATATTCGAGTCCCATGCCATCGATTTCGCATGACCATTCAACAAATCTGCAGGATATGACACCATCTTGGTAGCTGTGGATCGAATTTCAGGATATACATGACTCATACCAAGGAACGTTACCGATTCCTCCAAAGACACCTGGAATAACCTCCAATGATACCTTTTTACCCCCCATGGATACCCCTTATCTATTGTCAGTGATGCTGATCGCCATTTCACCACCAGATTCTTGAAGCAAACCTTGACCTCCCTCGGAATCAACCACATTATGGCTGCCCCCAGACATCATGAGACTAATGGCCAAGCAGAATGAAAATTCCACGAAGTCAAGACCAGAATTAGGAACATGATCAATGAACAACAAACCAACTAGGAACCAGCACTTGTTGAGCTGGCTGCATATATCAATGCCGGATTTTCAGATACCTTGGGAATGTCTCCATACAAGGCAGTCTTTGGCTGCCAATATCCTCTCCTACATACAACTCTATTTAAGAACTCCTCAGTCCCTGCCTCCGATGACCACATAAACAGCCATCAAGCATTTCGGAATGATGCCTTCCAAGCTGTTAAAGCTTCCCGATTCCAAAGCACCACTACTGCTCAGAAGCGACGATGCAAACATGCCCCTATTCCACCAGGTGATCTGCTCATGGTAGATGGAAACATGTTCATTACCAATGTTGGTCACAGCAAGAAACTACAACCCCTATGGCGAGGACCCTTCAAGATCTTATCCTTTCATGAGTATACAGAAAACTACACTGTCCAGATGGATGGACGCATGTACTGCCACAATACTGCAGTCTTTCACGCCTCTGCTGTCAAACCATTCCACCTAAATGACGACTCCAAGTTTCCTGGAAGAACCCACTCTCGACCTGCACCTATCATTATTGACAAGAACGCTGAATGGGAAGTTGAAGAAATGCGAGACCACTGCATTTGGCATGGAAATGATCAGTTCCTAGTGAAATAGAAAGGATACCGAATAAGCGAAAACAGCTGGGAACAACTAGAAGGACTAGAGCACGCAATGGATATGGTAAATGATTGGTAGAAAGACAACATGCTGAATGAATTCCTCCCCCCAACGATCAATTATATCATCATGTGCTGGACACCTACAATGCCAGAGACTGAGCGATGGCATACAGAACTCGACATTAGGGAAGGGTTTTGGGCACCATACTTTGAGTAGGAATTCTAAAGTAGCGATTAGGAAAATCAAGCTATGGAGCAGACTCTCGACAACCTTATCTAATCACCAATTACCATCTGAATACCATAACAATGTCAAACTATGTGGAACTCAAGGAAAGGCTGTGACAACAGATTGTTGGATTGTTGTTGAACCGCGATGTTATCCAACGTGAAGACTACGAAATCCTCTGGATAGACTACTGTCCTGATTGTGACCACGCTTTGGTTGATGTACAGCATAAATCTGGTATTCGTGACTTCTATGATTTACATTTCTTTGAGTCTAAATGTTTTCTTAGGATTTCTTCTTGTCCCTGGTATGACACTTGGGATGAAGAAGAAATGGCGGAAATCGAAGTGTTTGATTTCTCAGACTCCACTTTTGATGATTGTTAGGTTTTGTTTGTTTAAACAGTTGTTTTTTTGGGGGGAATGTAACCGGTATGGGTACTCGGTTATTGGTTTTGTTTTATGTTGTGTTTTAAGTATCGCCTTGATACTTGATTTGTTTTAAGTATCATTTGATACTGTAACGATCCCTCTTTGGATAGTTAGTGCTTGGCGACGGGGAACGATACTTCTCTTGCTGTCTTTCTTTTTCTCCTTATCTTACGATAGCTCTAGGCCTCTGCCTACGTTACCGATAGTATAAGACCCTTGTCTTCTACCGGGAACGCCTATCGTAAGCTTTCTCTAACTCTTCTTCATAAAGTTCCTTCCTTAGCGTAACGATAACATTGCAATAAAGGTAAAGATCATAAGAGTGTTTTATATTCGTTAAAGTAATAAGTAGGGAAAGTACTTAGAACAAAGCGTGAAGAACCTATCTTTCTCGGCCGCATCACCCTCCTTATATAGTGTTCTTCCCGCCTTTAATCATGTAACCATGTGCGAAACTAAATCATAACAAACTAATCATATGACCAAAGTGATCACGTGCTCAAAACCCATGACCTCATAGCAAGGTCATGTGCGAAACTCATAAATCACTCATAACGCAATAAACAAGTCAAATGACTCGACTAAGTCATATGCACGAAACCCATGACATCATAATGAGGTCATGTGCAAAACATAAATCATATGCGAAAGGCTTGCCCATAAGGCACACTCGTAAGGCATACTCGTCAGGCGCATGTCCCATGACTCATACTTGAGCCATGTGCGAATGCATCACAAATCCCACACATAACTAATCATATAACCCGAATAGGTCATATGTGTGAAACAATAACATACCTGTGACTCATAACCATGTGTCACGTGAAAAACCCTTTCCTCGCTAAGCCACGTTCGTGACATTAGCTTCCCTCCCCCTAAGCCTGAGTCCCATCAGGCTTTTTCTCCCAGTTTCAATAGTTTCTGTCCTGCCAAGCGCATGGTCCTTCTCAGCTTGTGGAACCTTTCGTCTGCCGTCCTCCATCTGACCCTTACCAATTCCAGAGTCAGATTCACCATCTCGATCGTGTACTGCTGATTGTCGTTCCGCTGTCTAAGCTCTGCTCTCGTTTTGTCGTTTGCCGAAATTGTGGCCTCGGCTTGGCCCAGTTGTTCTCGGAGTCCCCGGATCTGCCTGTTTAGGCTCCTGACATCCTGTTCCATGTCTGCCGAGGACTTTTGGGCCCCTCCCTCCTTGGACCACGTCCTTGCGGCCCATGCCTTTCTGGCATCTTCTCCTTCCAACTCTTTTCGGCTTCCATCCTTCTGCGGGTAAAATCCCGCAGATATTTTTTGTGCCCTGTGCATTCTGCACCCATTTCTGAAGCATTGTTGCCAATGCTTTAGGACGTGGTCTGGGCATGGGCCACACTTTTGACATTCCCTCGTGAACCATCCCGAGCCTTCCTTGTCGCCAAAGTATATTTGGCAACCGCCATCGTAGCATACCGTCCATGACATGGTGTTATGCAGTGCTTGTCTTTCCCTTTCCTTGAGTTCTTCGTCGGTTGGCCCCATGAATGAGTATTCGGGACTGGTGGATGTGCTTTGGCGGGGGCTATCGCCCCAGCCCTCGTGTTGTTGCAACGGCGCTGGAGTCTTTCCCTCTCCTTTGTCTTGGTTGAACGTGATCATCACCTGGGCCGGACTTGCCTGGGTATCGCTGCTTGAAGGTTGAGATGGTATCTTGTGCCTTTACGAAGTTGTGTGCAAAGTACCAAGTTTTATCGTGTTCAGGAGAATATCCTGTCCACTACTCTCGGTATTGGAGGTGACCGTGGAAGAAGCGGGAATCGACTATTTCGTCGAGCTCGTATTCTGGTTCTCCGTCGATATCGATTGGAGGGGGAGGAATAAGGGTTTGTGAGGGAAACTTATTGTCGTTATGTACTTCAAGGAGTGAGACCTGGAATGTATTGTGTATTCGCATTGAGGGGGGAAGGTCAAGTTTATAAGCTCCACTGCCCACTTTTTCCAGTATCTGGAATGGTCCTATTTTCTTATAGTCCAATTTCTTTGATGGTCGCGTTGTATGGATATTGCGTGGTGTTAGCCATACCATATCTCTTAGTCGTATGTTCGAATCTGGTCTTCGGTGTTTATCGTATTGTTCCTTCTGTCATTGTTGTACTTGACTCATTTCGTATTTTAATGTTTCGTGTAGTTTCCCCATATCGGTTTTATCCAGTATCACATCATTAATCGTATGATATGTGGTCTGACTTTGTGGATGTTCTCCGTAATTTGCGATGAGGGGTGTCGTGCCAATCGTTTCTTTCTTTCTATTGTTGTATGCGAATTCGGCCATAGATAACAGCTTGTACCAATCATCTGGTTGATAATTGACATAGGCCCTTAAATATTGTTCGAGTATCGCATTTACTCGTTCCGTTTGTCCATCCGTTTGTGGGTGGAATGCTGTGCTCATTCTGTTTTGTATCCCCATTTCTCCGGTTACTTTCTTCCATAGTCCCGATGTGAATAGTGTTCCTCGATCGGTAATGATATTCTTTGGGAGGCCGTGAAGTCGAAAGACCTCTCGGAAGAATGTTTGTATAAAATCCCTCGTGTTGATGTCTTTTCTAACCGGAATGAAATGACTCATTTTGGTCAGGCAATCCACCACAACCAAGATGATATCGCAATTTTCCGATTTTGGTAGGTCCGTGATGAAATCTATAGTAATTGTTTCCCATGGTTGTTCGGGGACTTCGTTTGATTTTAGTAATCCATATGGTGCGTGTTTAGCCGTTTTCGTCCTCTGGCATATATCACAATTTTTGACATATCGTTTGACATCTTTGCGCAATCCTGGCCAATAGAATAACCTCGTGATGAATTCTGTGGTTTTAGCGGTCCCTCCGTGTCCAGCCATTCGGATATCGTGGTGTTGTCGTATGATGTCTGTCCTTATCTCCTCTTCTTCCGGGATCCATTGTTTTCCATCGTACCACATATTTCCACCCTTCCATTGACATAACCCCAGTGCAATTCCTTTCATCTCCTTTTTTCCTCCTTCTACAGGCTGGTCTCTTATTGCCTGGATTGTTTTGTCTTTCTTGTTTGCGTTCTCAATTCCTCTTTCTTCCTTTGATGTGAATTGGATAACCTCCATTGCCTCGAAGTAGGTTCTTGGTAATAGGGTCCGTGTTTTTTGTTTGATCCTTTCGTCTTCTTCCGTTTGTAGTTTGTCGCTTGCAATCATTGTGAGAGGATCTGGCTTTCCACTTTCTTTGCCTGGTTGGTATTCGATTTTGAAGTTGTATTTGCTAAGGTGTTCCATCCATCTTATCTGGTGGTCGTTCAGTTCTTTCGTAGTCATGAACGGCACCAGGTTCTTGTGGTCGGTTAGAACTCAGACTGGATGGTCATTGTTTGAAACGTATCTTCTCCATTCTTTTAATGCTTAAACTATTGCTAATAGTTCTTTGTTTGCAACATCGTAGTTGCACTCTGCGGGGGTCATTGTCTTGGATCAATAGGACACTGGCCTCCATTTTCTATCGTCGCATTATTGCGATAGTATGCCTGAGCATACATATTTTGAGGCATCCGTTTCAATCATTGTCCTTCGGTTTGGGTTGAAATGGACCAATATGGGTGCCGATGTTAGATGTGTTCGTATTGCATCATATGCCTTTTATTCTGTTTCTCCTCATTCCCATGTCTTGTCTTTTTTCATTAGGTTATAGAGTGGTTTTGCAAGTCTGCTAAACCCCTCTATGAACCTTCAATAAAAGTTGCGGAATCCCATAAAGCATTGGACATCTGTTTTGTTGTTTGGTTTGGCCCAATTCCATATGGCTGCTGTTTTAACAGGGTCGACCTTGACCCCACTTCGATTGATAATAAATCCAAGGTATTCTGTTTCTTCCTTATGGAATTCGCATTTTGTTGTTTTGATCTTCATTCCTGATCCTTGTATTGCCGCCATGATATTGCTGATATCGTTTTAGTGTTGTTGTATATTTTCCGAGTATATGAGTACATCGTCCAAGTATACGATGCAACATATGTCGAGGTACTTGTTAAGTACCTTGTTGATCCATCTCTGGAATGAAGCCGGTGCGTTGATTAGCCTGAAGGGCCTAATCAAGTATTCGAACATTTTGTATCTTGAGGCGAATGTAGTCTTCCATTCGTCCCCTGTCTTAATGGGTATATTGTGGTATGCATCTTTGATGTCGAGTTTGGTGAAGTATTTTACTGATCGTAGTCTGTCCCGTGCTTCCCCAATCAAGGGTAGTGGATATCGGTCCTTCTTGGTAACCGAATTGAGGGCTCTGTAGTCCACACATAGTCTCATTTTTCCGTCTTTCTTTTTGACGAATAGTATTGGGGATCCTCCTGACGCGAAAGAGTTTCGGACCCATCCTTGCTTTAGGTTTTGCTCGATGTACTTCCTAAGTTCTTTGAGATCTGCTTCCCCTAGGGGGTATAACTTCTTATAGGGAATCTCTTTTGTCTTTCCCGTTTTTTCGTCTTTGTCCAGCTGAATTTCGTGGTCGATTTCTGGTCTTCGAGGTGGTAGCTCCGTGGCTTCCTCTTCTTGGAATAGATTTGTGAATGTGGATGATATTCTTTTGGAACCAATTCTTTCCATCCTTTTTTGCTTTGATATTTCTCATCCTGGATTGCTAGCTCCGTGCTAATGTTGATTTTTGCTAGAACCGCTTTTTCGTCTTCGTATGTCCATTTGAGAATTACTGTTGTATCTCCTTTTCGATAATATCATCCAAAGGCTTGTGCCGTGATCTCTTTGATCTCAATTCTTTTTGTTGTATCGAGCTGGCTTTGGTCTGTACTTCCAAATCCCTTGTTTTCTCTTCTGGTTTCTTCCAGTTGATCTACTTCATGCAGATCCTCTTTGTTGATTTTTTCGATTATCAACTGTCTGATTCGATCGCCTTTCTGGACTTGGTAGTCCTCTTAAGCTAGGTTGGCCAGGACCACTTTGATTTCACCGGTATAGTCGACGTCGATCACTCCTGCCATGGTCATGAGTCGGTGTTTGACTGCTTGGCCACTGCGGGGTGCTATTCGTCCATAGGTGCCTTCTGGGAGTGCAATGGCTATTCCCGTCGCTATCGTTGCCTGCCCGTTGGCCAGTATCTTGATTCCTTCGCTGGCATATAGGTCATGTCCTGCTGCCCCTTTGGAACCCTTGGTAGGCACTTTTGCCTCTTGGTCCAGTCTTTGTATCCGGACCCTCTTGTCTTGCCGCATCTCGGCAAACTTTGCATGCAAAGTTTCTTCCTCCGCTTCTGGTATCGGTATTGAGTAGACCACAGGTGAACTGTTGAGACATCCTGTCACACATAGTTCGCTTGTAAAGGTCATCTTGTTCTCTTTCCAATGGATCGTCGGATTATGCTTCCGTAGCTATGGCATTCCTAGGAATATCTCATCGTTCTTCAGATCTGCCACTTGAAAGGTTTCCGTTTCCCTATGGCTGTCAATGTCCATGGGTACTGTCGCCATATGGGTTATAGGACCCATATTGCTTGGTTTTCCATCCGCTAAGTAGACCTGTCTTGCTTTCTTCTCTTATTTGGTGTGGAGGCCGTATTTGTCGCATATTTCTTTGTCGATGAAGTCTTCAGTGGCCCACGAGTCGAGCATTGCATATATTGTTGTTTCTTCGCTTTCTCTGTTGTATATCTTCATTTTGATCATCACATGATCTCCATCTTCTTCTCCTCTTTGCGTGTGTAGTGCCATGTAGTAGTTCGCTAATTTGATGGGTTTTCCAGGTCCACATCTTGGGTCTCCCAGACCACCGTTTACTGGGGACCCTCTTCATTTTCCGCCGGTGAATCCTCTGCTATCATTTCGCGGATGTTGCTTCTTTTCTGATTTTGGAAACGATTATTTCCAGTGGCTCTGTTTCCCTGGTATCCGTTGTCTAGTCGGCTTCTGCATTCTCGTATCCGATGCCCTGCTTTTCCACACCTTAGGCATAGTTTCCCATTCATCCTTCTGGCGTATTCTTCCTTAGACAGATTCAGAGCTGGCCCTGCTCTTGATTTGTCCCATTCCATTGGTTCGCCTGGGGGTAATGTTCGACTTTCTCCTCGAGGTGCTTGCGGTTTAAAGGTCCTGTCCACATTCCTGGATGATTGGACCAGCCTATGTGCTATAGTATTTTTCGAGTTGTCCCTAACCATGTTTAATTTGCTTTCTTTGTCGATTGCCCATCTTGCAAATCGTTCGGCTGTCGTATTGCGCAGGTCAGAGATTCCCCATGCCTCTCTGAGTCTCTCACTGCAGTTTCTCAGGAGGATGATGTACAGAGTCGCATCATCAAACTCGGCCTCGTATTCCAACAGTCGACATTCATTCCAGTATGCTGAGAATGTTTGTTTTCCTTGCTGGAGTTTTTCTAGCTTTCGTCTTGCTGTTTCTTTGGCATTGGGGTCTCCAAATTGTTCAAAGAGTGTCACCTTGAACTCTTCTTATGTGACCCATTTCCTCTGTTTCCGTCCATCTTGGAAGGGCATGATCCATTGTCCCGCAAGTCCTCTGAGTAGAGATTCCACATATGGAATCTTAATTTCATTATGGTGATCTCCGTATCCCTTAACTGCAAAATATCCCTCGCATTGTGCTAAGAATATTCGTAGCTTATCTTCGGCTCCTTCGTATATGTCGGGCTCCTTTGCTTTTGGTCGTTGGACATTTCCTTGCCCTGTATTTCCCGTGGCTGCAAGAAATGCCTGAAACTGATTTTCACTCATTCCAAGTATGCTGGTTCCTGGTACCGGAGCGGCTGCGGCCGGTGGCCCAGGTACTGCAGATCCCGACATTCTATCGGGTCATGGCGTTCCAGGAGGAGAGCTATCGACTGGTGATTCTTTCTCTGGGGTTACTGGGCTTGCTGCTCTCGAGGGTTCTGCTGAGACGTGATCTAGGGCATCGCTGAATCCTCCTAGATTAAGATTTTGATCGTCGATGTCAATATCTCCTTCCCGGTCTGGGTTGAAGGATGCCGTCTTATATCGTTTGACGTCGCACTAGGTGACGCTTTGTAATATAACGAGCCCTCTTTGGATAGTTAGTACTTGGCGATGGGGAACAATACTTCTCTTCTTGTCTTTCTTCTTCTCCTTGTCTTATGATAGCTCTAGGCCTCTGCCTACGTTACCGATAGTATAAGACCCTTGTCTTCTACCGGGAACGCCTATCGTAAGCTTTCTCTAACTCTTCTTCATAAAGCTCCTTCCTTGGTGTAACGATAACGTTGCAATAAAGGTAAAGAGTGTAAGAGTGTTTTATATTCGTTAAAGTAATAAGTAGGGAAAGTACTTAGAACAAAGCGTGAAGAACCTATCTTCCTCGGCCGCATCGGCCTCCTTATATAGTGTTCTTCCCGCCTTTAATCATGTAACCATGTGCGAAACTAAATCATAACAAACTAATCTTATGACCAAAGTGATCACATGCTCAAAACCCATAACCTCATAGCGAGGTCATGTGCGAAACTCATAAATCAATCATAACGCAATAAACAAGTCATATGACTCGACTGAGTCATATGCACGAAACCCATGACATCATAATGAGGTCATGTGCGAAACATAAATCATATGCGCAAGGCTTGCCCGTAAGGCACACTCGTAAGGCATACTCGTCGGGTGCATGTCCCATGACTCATACTTGAGCCATGTGCGAAAGCATCACAAATCCCACACATAACTAATCATATAACCCGAATAGGTCATATGTGTGAAACAATAACATACCTGTGACTCATAACCATGTGTCACGTGAAAAACCCTTTCCTCGCTAAGCCACGTTCGTGACAGATACTTGGTTTTGTTTTATGTTTTGTTTTAAGTATCACTTTGATACTTGGTTTGTTTTAAGTATCGTTTGATACTTGGTTTTGTTTTATGTTTTGTTTTAAGTATCGCTTTGATACTTAAGAAGTTTTACCAAAGTGTATTGATTGATACCTTTTATTAGTTTCGTTCATGCTAGACATGAACAGATTTGGATATTTAAAGACCCCCTGTTTCTACCATAGAAAAGGTAGACTTCGACAGACAGTATTTCAATATACTTGGTTGAATGGTTACTTCTTTGTTCCTCAGTACACCCTGAAAGCTTCCTTTAGTTCTCAGCTCTCGCCTCCTCTCCGGAAGAGCAGGCCACCTGCCAACTATCGTACCTATAACCAATAACGTGATTAGTACCTTGCAAACACGTTACAATTCTAGTGTAATGACTCAGGACAAGCATCACTATTACTCGGTATGCAAATTGAAATAAGAACTGATTATATAAAGATCTACCAGGAACGATGTATATGCAAGTTACTGGAATGTTTCGACATGACCAAAGCTAAACCGCATACAACTCCAATCGAACAACACGCAACACTGATAAAGAACACCGATAACGATGAATTGTATGAACAGTGAACATGCCTATCCATAATAGGATTCTTGATGTACACTGCTATTGTGACATGACCAGACATCCCACATATTACTGCCTTTTTAAGTTAGTTCTCCTTAAAACCTATGATTGCTTACCCCTAGAAGCCAAAAGGATATTACAATATCTTAAAAGAATGAAGGCAAAAGGTCTACAATACGTCTGTGATATGAGCAATACACCACTTTAGCTATATAGCAATGCATCATTTGCCTTGAACCTCAAGACAGAAAGTTGTTTACTGCATTAATCGTTCAAACTTATGGTTATACAGTAATCTGGTGTTCAAAGAAACAAAAAACTTTTGCCACCTCAACTATGGAAGCCAAGTATGTTGTACTCACATTTGCAGTAAGACAAAGTGTAGGGTTAAAGAGAGGAATATCATATATGGGAATCAATACTGTACTGATTATGTATTGCGACAATACAGCTACTATAAAGTTAACCAAATACACCAGGGTATTCGATCAAATGAAACATATTGATGTACAATATCACTATATGAGGAAGTTGAGATAAAATAGAGAAATTGAGGTAAACAGAATTGATACGGAGTACAACTTGGCAGATATATGTACAAAGGAATTGGTTAGAGTTTAATTTGAGAGTTTTCTGATTAGGTTAGGAATGGAACCATAGGGGAAGTGTTGGAAATTACATTATTCCTTTCCTATCCAGTAATGGGGCTGTGTTGGTTATATGGCACAGCCACGTGACCGAGTAAATATGCTATTGTGTTCTAGCATTTTCTAGAGATTTCCTTAGTCTGGGGCAGTGCTCATGTAATGATAAGGGGTATATAAAGGGCAGGTTCAGCCCTGTTCTTAGAGAGAGGGCGCAAGCTTGGATTAATCTTTAAGTCTTCAGATTTTATTGTGGTTATCATTGTTACTTTGTTATCACAACAATTAGTACAATAGATACAAATATTTTCAAACCTTCTATCATGTTAGGGGCTGTGGAGGGATGATGCAATACTGTGGTTGACTCTGGGGGCTGTGGGAGTCTCTCAAGCTGGGAAATTGATCTCAATCCTGACAATATTCCACTGATAAGGATAGTGCCTGGCCGCTACTAAAGGCCTCCCGTGTTAGACGTGGGAGCTCCGGCTGACGGTTAATCCACTCTTTTAGCTCGAAATCCTAAATTCCAGCGGAGATCACGGGACAATCGCTGAAACATGGCCATACATACCCTAACTTTCACTACAGTATTATTTTTTCTTTGTACCGGGGTGTCCGCGCCCAAAGAGAGATTCTTAAATGACGTAGGGTTGCTTTTCTGAAGTGTTTTATCAGGTGCGACAACCTTTCTCGTATGATACCGGATTACTTTTTCGGGATATCTTGCGCAAACTTGATTATAATATCAATGGTGCAGGATTTGCGTTAGATATCCTGACAGGGAATGTTCGGTCCTCCCACTGGGCTTAGCTGGCCTACCGCGAGTACTTACGCCACTCATGTGGGCGGGTATATCTGGGAAGGATAAAGTTGTGAAGCTATTGCTGGACCGCGAGGGCGTCAATGCCGATACGGTACGTCGGACATCGAATGCGGCCGGAGAGTATTGTCTTGGGATGCCGGAAAGGAGGGGTAAAAACTGTGAAGTGAAGAAAGGATTAGTAGAGATTGATATCGTCCAACGGATGAAGAAACGCATACCGGTGTCTGCCCCCAACCCGTCCCATGTTTCCACCATCCAACCTAATCCTGCAGTGATATGAGCCTTTTTTTCTTTTCCCCGAACACCAAGGGATTGAAGTGGTGGGGACGCCGAAGCACTTGGTCCAGACATCAGTACGAGTACCCTTCAACTAGTGCGGAAAGAAGTCGGCCCTAACGAATTAAACGATATGAGTCCGACGCCACTGTCAAAGGCAGCCGGAAACAGTCGTGACGCAGTCGTGACGCAGTCTCAGCGATATAAGGCTTGGTAGGTGGGTATTCCGCAGGGCTCGTCGAGGAAGTGCAAGAGAAAGGAGAATAAAGCCTGAAGGCAAAGTTTGATGGAATGCTGGTGTGATACAGAAGACGTTACATGAAAGGAAAAGAGAAGTTAAGAGAAGAAAGCAAATTTAGAACCAAGTCCTCCTTATCCTGCCGAAGCAGCCCCCCCACAAACCAAGGCAGAGGCACAAAAAACTAGAGGACAATACCCTCATTAACAACAACGGTAATATTATATTATAGTCCATCAATCAATTCTCTCTAACTCTAGAACCTGTACATGATTAATTTTGTAAAGCAAACCATCAATAGCTGTGAACGAGTAACATGATGAAATAACATGATGATATAAAAGATCCACCAAAGCCCCGGATCTTCAAGCAATCCAGACACAGATCTAGTGCACGGTATATATTCGGTGTCTACCACCAACCCGTCCCATGTTTGCACTATCTAAATCCAGCAGTGATATGGGTTCTTTTCCCCCCCTCGAACACCAAGGGATTGAAGTGATGGGGACGCCGAAGCACTTGGTCTAGGCATAACTTAAGTATCATACCTTTCAACAACCAACGCAGAAAGTCGATCCCAACAGATCAAACGATATGGGCCCAACACCACTGTCGAAGGGTAGCCGGAAACGGTCATGGTGTAGTTGGTGAAGCCACCACTCGGACGGGGGGAAATGTTGGTCCCGGCGGAGCTGGATGGTGCGGACCAAACGCCACTCTCGTGGACTACTCGGGAAGGGAGCGATGAAAAGCTGCTCGCGGGAATCGGAGGACGTCAAACTCTAACAAGCTTAAACATCATATATAGGGGCCCAAGGCCACCCCCGTCGGCCGCACTTAGTGTAAAATCTTCAAACGATTGGAGCGTGTACTGCTCATGTCGTTCGAGTCGCCTTCATCTGGTTATTTTTTTAAAAAAAAAAAAATCATATTTTTGCCTTCTCTTTCTGAGGGGGCTGACCTGCACGCTTTTGACTGCGTTTTTTTTTTCCCCACCCTCTTTTCCAAAGGGAGGAAAAATTTGGACTACCTATGATAGTATGATACGAGGTTCAACAATTTGAGATTCTAAGGTATGTGGGCGTAAGGAAGTGGGAGGTGGCTTACTGTCTAGACTGGAATGGACCGGAGAGCGTCGGGGGCGGGGGAGTTCAAGTAACAATGGGAAAATGCCGGTCTTGCTGGCCCGCACCCGTTTCGACGGAAGGAAAATCAATTTCCCCCACAGACCAGATGGTGAGTGTAAAGTAGCGCTCTCGCTGGTGGCTCGAATATCTCTAGAAATCTTTACTGCTGGCGCCAAAAACTGCGCTATAGTACCCCTTTCGTACGGCCCCGTTGATTTTCCGATTCCTGTGCGACCTTCCTCAGGGGTGGCACGAACCAAGCTCAGACTCCATGCTGGCCGTCAATGCACGAAGGAAGTCGGATCAGGACCTGCATTGCATACCTCCAGTTGTACCGGTACCGGTACAAGCTTCCATCGGTATTTGCTATCAGTGGGTGGGTGAGGATTTATGAGCCTGTGATTAAGGTCGGCGAAATGGGATGGGTGGATGGATACTATATTAATATAAATTAATTTTACCCATGGGCTATATTTGTAATCTTTTTTTTCTTCTCGTCTCAGCAGTTGTTCTCGCTTTGTAAATTTACTTGTATTACTAGTACTCGTGTATTCCCTTTCGTTCCATTTTGTGTTTTCCTACACTTTCTTCGTCTCCTCGCGGATGGGCGGTAGATGTAGGTTCAAGGTTCCTCGGGTTAGAGGGGAGACGTGAGAGCGCGGGGGGGGTAATGACGGAATTGCTCAAAATCGTGCAGAGCGCAGTGGCTGGGAGACCAGTTATCGCAATTGTTCAGTTTTGCATCATAACTTTACAAGTAGTGCCTAGAGTACCGTGCTGCCCATCGGGATGTGAGCTCGGTGTTTCCTAACAAGTACCAATTATACCATAACAGTATGTGCCGAATTCCTGTAGAAACCTGATTCTCTAGTTCTCGATTGCTCCAGTGATGGCTTTTCCCCCCACACTCCATGTAACTTAGATGTTCGGCGGGGAGTTGTGGGGAGCAAGGGGTGCACCCCCCCCCGCGCCCGGCAGATTAAAATTTGGATACCAGAGAAGCCACAGGATCTCCCCAGGAACATCCCCCAGTTCGGAGACAAAGTGCCGAGTCAAAATCTTAACCCATTTAGAGTATTCTAGAGCATTCTGGGATGTGGAATGGGGTAAGCGAGATCCTCCGGACCGTTTTTTTCGTAAGCTCGATGAAGTAAACACGCAGCACTACCCCAACCCGACCAAGCTCCGCACTTCGCATCATGTCATCACTCGCTAGGCCATTCTAGACCTGGCTGAGAGGATTGTACACAATTGGCTCTTGGTGCTGTCTACCCCAACGCCTAGATTGGGGCTTGGTTTAAGGAAGGCAGTCCGGCCAAACTAGACCTAGCGCTCCAACCTGTATAAGAGAAAGTCCAAAGCGACGCCGTAAACTCCTGCAGCCCGCCCACAATTAAGTCCGCTAGAACTGGGGAATTACAAACCACCGCAGGTTTGACAAACTGGAGTACCGGTAATTGGTCTAGGCCAGAGGGATAGGCCCGGGTCTTAGGGGATTCTCAACCGGTACCGGTAGTGAAGAGGCACGGTATTATCGAGACGGTGGTAAATCCGAAATGTGCCTTAACTGCCGGTAGTACGAGCACTCGGGTACGGACGTGGGTGGCCGGGTAGCCAGGGAGGGGAGTCTGGAGGCCTGACCGTTCTGGCCCGGATGGGGAGTGGGAGTCGTTCTGGCGGGTAGGAATCTTTTGACACTTCTGATCCCTAGCTGTCCGTACCCGAGTGGAGGGGTGGGGAGACAGCGGACAGCCCTACAATGCCAAATTTGACGTTTCCACCGGATTTTTTGGATATGGTTTGTCATGCTCTCTGGTCGTTGTCCGCTCCGTATGTTGTTTTGTGGAAGTTTTGATGAGCGGTGCGAAACTTGCTGCGGGTTGCGGATTTTGCTCTCGAGGTTGGGGCAAACTACAAGCAAAAGGAGGGTTATTGAGATTGTGCAAAGTTGAGTCACGGAGCACCAACGCGCACATGGACAGATTGGTGTCGTTGCTCTGGTGATAAATGTCGGTTCAAGCTACGTATGATAGGACCGTGGTATGATTCTTGTCGTCCATCTGTCATGGGGCAAAGGTATCTCAAAATGACAGTTGTTCCTTTGCGAGCGGAACGTGTACAGTACTGTAACACGAGCCTGACACAAGTATCATACCTCTGCACAAACAACCGCTCCACTATCCTCATTGGGCTCGCAACATCTCAGCACCGGTAGAGGCACTGGTTTCTGGCCATAACTTTTGACACAATTCCCCTATCGTCAAAGGTTAGCGGTATTCGTCGTGTTGCCACTCGCGGCTACACCTCACCAAACGATACGTTAAACCTCAAGGCTCCCGGGGACTCCTTTTCTTGCTATGGCACATTAATAATCTAGTTAAATAGCACTTCCGCCTCAACTCACTGCCCACAAATCCGCTCTGACAAGGATGCATGGCAGAAAGTGTTCGCCTGGGCTAGGGTTACCCGCAATCCAAGCGAAGAAAACAAAGGACAAATCCGAACTCGTCATGGCCCCACATTGTTCCCGTAGCTCACCTGTAGCTTACCGTAACTTCGGGATTCGGACGTCCGGTTAATCCTGAACGGTTTTCTATGAGATTGCTCTCATAAATCTGGCTTGGGGGATGCCGACCGTGATCTTAAAGTTACTTTATTACATCCCCGGCCAGCGAGTAGTGTTTATTGCAAGGACCTGACCCGAGTGCAGGAGCTACATCGGGGAGCCCTGCTCTCGGAGTGTTCCAGGGGGGCCGGCTACCTGTCGTAGATATATGTTCTGGCCTCCGTACCTGTGGAGGCGGCCATGTACTCGAGTACCACACGGCATACGGCCCGCTTGGAAAGCAGAATCGCACTTCGGAGGTTAAGAAAACTGTCTGCCCGCCTAATATTTGAAGAGATCGGACTGCTGTACGATGGGTAGCTTCACAGGCGCACCCCAAGTCAACAAATTAGAGCCTTGTCGGAGCCTTGACCGGGATATAGAATTCTCCCTCACTCCCTCCAATATGACAACGAAAAAAGCTCAATCAAAGGGATGCTCAATGATCACGACTAATTGGAAACCGCCCCATGGAAAAGCCGGCAGAAAAAATAATAATAATAACCAATCTCCAGGCGTACCCATGAGAGAGTTTCAATGCTAAGTCAGCGAGCCAACGAGGCCACGATAAATCCTCCAATCTATCTCTCCTCCACCTCATCTTCTCACACTTTTACCATTCCGCTGCGAAAGGGGTGCTACCCAAGATACCTCTAAATCCCGCCCAAGCCATCCGCATTCCGCGAATATGTCCACATGCGTCCGTCATTCGGGAAACCCACTCGCCACGGTAACAGCAATGCCAAACAGGAACCAAGGTCAGACCCCGCATGAACCACCGCCCCGGAACCCTCGCCAACGCGACCCGGCATCAATGGTGTTTATCAACGTCTGCTTCGCGCCGACGGCCCCTCCGCAGACGCCAACAGACTGGACTCCGCAACCGCTCCCGACGCGTGTGCCGGGCGTGGAGATCACGGCAGCGCACCCAACCGAGTCGCCCGCTAAGGTGGCGGTGAAGGTGGGGGACAGTTCGTCCTTCTTCATCGCGACGCAAGAGAAGCCGCAGAACGTGAAGCGCACCGAGTGTCCCCGGTGTGGCGGCACGTTCGCCGGCGCGCAGAAGCTCAAGCGACACCAGAGGAGCGGCGCCTGCGATAGGCAGGGTGCTGAGACCTCACCGGAAGTCAGGGAGGAGAGGGACGGGGTTTGGAAACGCTCCTGCCCCTACTGTGAGAATTTCGGCACATACAAGACCAGGAATTCGGCCGTGGTCGCCGTCAGGAGGCATTACAAGGTGCGCCATCCCGAGCGGGATTTGGGGGATAAGCGGAGGAGGAGGACCAATGGGAAGATTCCCGTCCGGGAGGGGGAGAGTGGTGGAGCGAGCGATGGGGGGTTGATGTCGGCGGATGGTGAGGGGGAAGAGTACTATATCCCGCCGGACGAGGATTATGAGCGCACAACGCTCTAAATTAGCCTCGAAATCTGGGGTGGGAATGGATTGAAGAATCTATTACAGTGTGCGGGAAAAAATAGTAATATTGGGAATGGAAGAATGAATTGGAATGAATTGGGCTCCTGTTTTGTTTTGTTCTCTCCTCTAAACTTAAATTTTGGATTTCACAAGCACCCCCTCTACCGAGAGTACACTACAGTATTTGCGAGAGATCATTCACTTTTTAATGCGGTAGAATGGCGTATGTTGTTTTTCAGTTTCTTTCTTGTCCTCTTACTAAACCTTTTTTCTTTCCCCTCTCACTACACGAATACTGTAATGAATGAAGAAATTATCTAGCCTACTCATGGTATCGGTCGCATTTGTCACCCCGTTTCAGGAGAACTCATATAGGCCCTAAAACTAAACCACTAACCTGTGCTCAGCACAACCAAACCCATTAACCCAAATAGATCAACCCAGCAAACACCTCGGTATCATAAACACTCCAACCCCCCCTCCCCTCCCCTTCACCGCAGAACCTTTCCACAGCCCCACGGACAAGGCTAACTTATCCCCCTCGGCTCGAAAGCGCTAACCCACCGCAAGGCAAGAACCTCCCACCTCCCACCTCCCGCCCTCCCGACGCCTGCGACTTCCCCACTCCCCGATTTTAACGCAATTGAGCTACCGCACAGTACTGTACCAGCTCGATATACGTGGTATGGTAGTAAAATGAGGCGCACAAGCCAGCACACACAACTACTCTCTCTACTTTCCCGCAGCCCTGCCAGCACAAAAAAAAAAAGTGATAAGGGTCACATGATTCACCTTGTATCATATCATGGAGTTGCCGAATTCGGATTTCTGCCGAATTAGGTTTAGGTATTACAAGTTGACTGCCAAGTTTGTAAATCACGTTGATTGAAACCTGCTGAGGAGCTATTACCGGGGCTGAACATCGTACTTACCGTACTGGTACCATGTAGTCATACCGCGCTCGGGTAATCTAAGTTGGACTGGAGAGTGGTGGTTTTCATGGACCTCCTGGAGTATGGTAAGGTTTTTTCCCGATCCGGTGGTTGGCTTGTTTGGTCATGTGTGGGGAGTGAAACTGCTATGATAGACGTGTTCGACCAAACCGGCAAACGGGTTATGGGTGGGAATTGGATCATGTCGCATGCGGACTTTTTGTTCAACTCATCTCTAGGGAGTATTTGCTTGTTTTTTTCTTTTTTTAAGTGTCAGTGTTTCGACGGGGTATGCCGGTAGGGCACATCCAACATGTTATATCAGGGATGTTCCTCCCACGGTCCTCTGCTGTAAATTTTCCTCTTCCTGCTTGTTAGACATTGATTTTAGAGCTCTGGGTTTCCACTATGGTAGTAGTCTATTCAACTGTTTCGTTACAACTTTCCACACTTCCAGGACAACAGGGCAACGTGACTGGATGTTACACGTACTGTACTGAGTACAAGTGATGGGTTGCGGCCAGGTCAGCGACTGGCAAGGGTACCTTCTACTTGCCATTGACTTTGAGCAGTTCTCGAGCGTCTTGATTGGAATCCTCTGTCTGCATTTAACTTGGTTCCTATCAAGCCTGCGCTATTTCCACAGACCCGGTTGACTGGATCCTCCTTAATGTCATAGCCATAGTTCCTCAAGTACCGTACCGCACTGCAACAGCCTTCGGATCAATCTTTTATCCCAGCAAGAAAAACAACTACCCACCAAACTGCCTACCGTACCTTATCTTCCTTGATCCCTCCCTGAGTATTACCCGGATAGCATTCTCGACCTTCACATTTTCGCACAAACACACACACGTCTTACAATGCAGCGAGGGAGGGAGGAGCGACTTAACCCCCCCCCACAACGCCATACCCTGCCAATCCAGCTCTAAGATGAACAGTTGTCGAGCTTTGGTTGGAGTTGTGTTGCACAGCACCGTACCAGCTAGTGCTTTTGTCCAAGTATATGCTAAAGCCTGGTTTTCTTTTTCTGCCTCACTTTTTACCCGTCCCGACAGAAGGTTGGTTGAGAATACATCTACCATTTGGTGGGGGGGGTGGTTCTGAGCGTTCTAGCGGCTTTCTCTGTTCGTTTTTTTATGATATTTATCACTGACAACGCTGCTCGTGAGTAACTTTATAGGGAGAGGGGTGGGGAGCCGTGGCCTGCGTTGTAGTACCAAGACTTGAACTCGGAATTGGTGCAGCTTGTCGGTACGTAGTGCGAATGTTATGGCTCGCGGGGAGGGGTTTGGAAAGTTCTTGTCTTGGGAGAGGAGTGCCCTGCAGCTTTATTGGTGGCTCATTTCATCAAAAGGGTAGTTTCTTTGTTTATTGGTCTCCAGGAACCTGCCCAGGTTTTGAGTGTGTACAGTACCCCAGGAAGAGCTACTTTTGAGTCTACTAAAACCCTCATCTATACATTGCCGGTTGGTAGCATACGGTAGTCGGCCCTTGTATCTGTGAATGAGAGAAAAGACGGGGCCAGAAGCCCAACCTTCAGTATGAGCAGTGACCTGGTCATGGCTCAGACTTAATCCTCAACAATTTTGTCGGGAGTAGCGGATGTCCAATTCTACCACTTGGTTATTCTGAACCTGATATTGAGTTAAGGTCGGTATAGTACCAGCAGGTTGAGGAAAACTTATCTAGCCCAGAGAGAAAAATTGAGAATTGTAAGCAATCAGGAACCCAGAAATAGCTAGAGTTTTCTTACCAATAGCTCGCTACACTTCTTACTCGGATCTATCAGCTCCAACCTCACCAAACAGAACAGAACAACCCGAGTGATCCGACAAATATTCTCTTCCTGTGTATCAACCATCCGTACTCCCCAATGGTTCTGAGGAAACCTATCCGCCGTATACCCCCAAACCGTTAACATCCAGCTTGCAAAAGCTAGGACACATTCGGCTGCGCTAGAAGAGTCTTGACCTCTGACCAACTTTCTTCCATCAGATAAAGTGCGACCCCCCTAGGACTATAATACGGGATATCAGGGGAATAGAACAGCAGCCAGCACGGCCACGAGGACCTCTGGCTGTTTGAGTTAGTACCCTGGCAGTGGTAGTAAGCTTCATAATTCGGAGTGACAATGTTTCCTCCCCCGCTTTCCCTCGCCCTTCTTGGTCCCAGAATATTTATCTTTTCTCCCCCTCAGCTCGCTGTGTGGGACTGTCTATGCTGTGGATTTCTCTGTCTCTAACCCAGTATTCAGTAGTGCTTTAACTGTACTTTAGAGTAACGATATAGGAAACCAAATACCTCTCCTTGGACTCGCAATTGACAAACGGCAACCCCGATTCCCAATTTCCCATTAAGTTCTTAATCCAACAAAGTGAAAGCTGGGAAAAAGCTTCGCCGGCTCCCAGCGCTATTCTCTGACAACCAAAGAAACCAGCGACATTGGACAACGGATGGGAGTGGTACAAATTGCAGTTGTAAATACTATCAACTAAGATTATCGATAAAAGGATTTCCCTATACTCACAAATTCATTGTTTATCTTCATCACGTTCGTAAGCCAGATGCTGGTTAGTACTATTGGATTGGTAGGAGATACCGCTGTCCCTATCCCCCTCGTCCCCTACACTATTCCTCCATTAGCCTTTGTTTCCTGTTCCGCTAATTAGAGTTACTGGGCAGATCTATATGGATAGAGAGCTGGAACCGCCTCAACCATCTCGTGTTCATACATAGGTGGCCTAAGACCTTATGAAATATAGACAATTCGGTCCTAGCCGGAATTTTTTGCTCCAGATTTTTGGCGAATTACCTGGAATCATAACGAGTTCTATTATATGTCCAGTCGGTGTCTTAGGAAGTGTTCCCCTCCAGTGTTCTCGGGGGGGAAAATCGCACTTGGCTAGCATCTATGAGTTAGGTCTTGTAGGTCTTATAAGTATTATCCATAACCGGAATCCTAATTCACAACTTACAGCAATGAATGTTCACAAGAAGGCAATTTCCCGCAAGGTAGTTGCAGAGAAAAACACCAATTCCAATCCGAATAACTAGGAATTAACGCGACTCTTAACTCCGCGTAAACTAATACATATTAACACAAAACAAGCAGGATAGGAAAGACACAGCTTAAAAGAAAGGCGAGAATGAAGTGGAGAAAGCACCGCACCCCAACCCCTTCCTCACATATTATACGTTAACGGCCACCTTCCCACAGCTCGGCTGCCGCAACTACAAAAAAGGGACGTGCTCCCCCACTATGCTGCTCGCACTTGTTAGGACATGTGGTGTATTGGATTCACAGTGCTGAACGGTCTGAAAATCGTACTCCAGCTGGTACAATCTTTTGAGAAAAAAATCCCTCCAGTGCGCACCTGGTGCTCAGCGAGTATAGCCAGTACTACACAGTTTACACCCCATCCGTCTAATCCAGAGACTTTTTTTTTTTTTGGGTACTGGAGTTCCTATCTAAGAGGCGCTACCGGATGAGCGGGTCGTCCATCAGTGTTACGGGGTCGTATCATCAGGGATAATTTGCCCTGTATGTTTGCGCCGGGGTGCTTTGGGGGGCCACGGTTGGGAGTATACTGGTGAGTGTCCTGGCGCACATCACCTCTTAGCCAGAATTTGAGATTGGAAGCAGTGATGAATGTTGTAAATTTGGAAAAAATCCTTGACATTTTAAACCCTTTCCCCCATTGATATGGCTTCTGGTATAATTAGGCAGTTGACTTGAAATTGTGCTTGGGTATTTTGCCTTTTCTCTCCTCCCCACACCGAAAGTACTGTTGGTCTGTCCATCATGAGTGATCACGTGGTTTGAATATCAGACACTCAAACCCGCATAAGTCAAAGAACTCGTGTTAACCAACAAGCTTACACGAACTAGGACACATGTGGGTATGATACCAACTCCAAGATTCTTCAAGGGTTGGACACGTATTCTCCAACATCAGAAGAACACTGAAGTTGGTTGTCTCGACCATAGTTCATCAAACAAACAGTTGGTACAAGTCTCTCGCCAGAACCGGATAGACAGCGATGCTGCAAACACAATTTGCAAGGCGCATACTGGGTTCTCGGGCATGTAATGTTAAGAGTATAACATAATACTTTTTCAATTCCTATAAATCTACTACCACAATACAATAACGAGTCATACTCTGTGAGAAGAAATTGGCCGCTTCTTAGTCTATCCCTTTTTCTAAAAAGCTCACTCATCCCTCTCATTACCCACAACACAGCACCACCTCCACCTCCATACTCCAACCTATTGAGAGCTAGTCTCGCCAACACCTGACAAAGTGAATAAATCTACAACTGCAGATACTGAGGAGACTGCAACTATAATCGATGCTGAAAGGCTGCAGAGGTCCAGACCACTATGAACGATAATAAGACACAAGAGATCCCGGCCACCGTGAACGATAATAAGCTGCAGGTGACTTGACATGTGTGGATTCTACCGAGAGGGCTGATGAGACTTAGGAGGCTATTCTGGGCTCCGGTAACATGATCTTTGTTGGCATGTGGAATGTTTGAATGCATTATGTAACTCTTGAACCCACAACTTCACTAACATTTTTACCATAAAGTACACACTTAAAAATAAGAAGGTTTACACTATGTTGTAAGTCTTGTTTGAAGTTGTACTTCTTGCTTGATTGATGCTCTACTGGGGGGCTTTCAGGCCCTTTTTATGCTACTAGAGAGCAGACTACAATCACCCACAACATGTACTTCATGGAAGCAAAAGAGAAAAACCAACAACAACAACAACAATACTACACAATGTAGTAGTAAAGGGAAGGGAAACACAAGTGAGGAAACCAAAAAAGTACTAAGATAGAGTCTCTGAGGAAACTCTACTGTAGTTAACCATGTGCTGAGCTCAACTAGTAATAAGCTGATACCAAAAACATTCTGTCGTAGTTAATAACAAACTCAATGTATATTTGAAAGTCATCTTACAACACACTAACCTCCACAAGCTCCATGTCATCAATCATGTTGTAAATGTTGTTGATATTGAAAATACTTTCTCCTATATTATTAAAAAAAGCAAAGAATTTCAAGTTAGAAAACCAATAAAAAAAAGTAACTGGATATATCAATTTAATGAGATATCCTATACATAATAGAAACTTAATTTAACATTATTCAACACGAAATTACTACTTTGAATATGAAGATTGAGATTATTAACTTAAAGCTTAAAGCCATGAAAGTAGAACTTGAAGCTATAAACTCAATGCTTGAAAAGATAAATATAAAAAATGAAGCTATAAATGTATAATGTGTACTCTGTAACGTGTTCGCAAGGTGCTAATCACGTTATCAGTAATAGATACAATAGTTGGTAGGTGGCCTGCTCTTCCAGAGAGGAGGCAAGAGCTAAGAACTAAAGGAGGCTTCGAGGGTGTACTGAGGAACAAAGAAGTAACCGTTCAACCAAGTATATTGAAATACTGTCTGTTGAAGTTTGCCTTTTCTATCGTAGAAATAGGCGTTCTTTAAATACACAAATCTGATCAAGTCTAGCATGAACGAAACTAATCAAAGGTATCAATCGATATACTTTGCTAAAACTAATTCAGTATCAAAGCAATACTTAAAACAAAATATAAAACAAAACCAAGTATCAAACGATACTTAAAACAAATCAAGTATCATAGCGATACTTAAAATAAAACATAAAACAAAACCAATGACCAAGTACCTGTACTGGTTACATTTCCCAAAACAAAACTACCGTTTAAACAAACAAAACCTAATAATGATCAAAAGCGGAGCCTGAGAAACTAAAGGCTTCAGTTTCCGCTATCAGCTCTTCATCAAAAGTGTCACACCAGGGGCAAGAAGAAATCCTAAGAAAACATCGAGACTTAAAGAAATACAAATCACAGGAGACACGAATACCAGATTTATGCTGTACATCAACCCAAGCATTATCACAATCAGGACAGTAGTCTACTCAGAGGATGGCGAAGTAGTCTTCAAGTTGGATAACATCGCGGTTCAACAACAGTCCAACAATCTGTTGTCGCAGCCTCACATTAAGTTCCAAATAGTTTGATATTATTATGGTAATCGGATGGAGGGTGGTGATCAGATAAGGTTGTCGAGAGCCTGCTCCATAGCTTGATTTTCCTCATGACTGCTTTCGAATTCCGACTCAAAGTATGGTGCCCAAAACCCATCCCTAGCTTCAACTTCCATCTGCCATCGCTCAATCTCAGGCATCATTGGTGTCCAGCACATTGTAATGAAGTTGATCGTTGGAGGGAGGGATTCGTTTGGCATGTTGTCTTTCCTCTATTCATTCACCATATCTATAGCGTGCTCTAGTCCTTCTAGTAGTTCCCAGCTATTTTCTCTCATTGGGTATCCTTTGCATTTGACTAGGAACCGATCATTTTCATACCAAAGGTGGTGGTCTCGGATTTCTTCAACCACCCATTCATCTTTCTTATCAAAGTTGATAGGTGCAGGTCCAGAGTGGGTTCTTCCAGGGAACTTGGAGTCGATATTTAGGTGGAATCGCTTGACAGCAGAGGTGTGGAAAACTGCAGTATTGCGGAGGTACATACGTCCATCCATCTGGACAGTGTATTTCTCTGTATGCTCATGAAACGATATGACCTTGAAGGGTCCTCACCATCGGGGTTGTAGTTTCTTGCTGTATCCAACATTGCTAATGCACATGTTTCCATGTACCATGAGCATATCATTCAGTAGAATAGGAGCATGTTTGTGTTGTCGCTTCTGAGTAGTAGTGGTGCTTCATAATCGGGCAGCTTTAACAGCTTGGAAGGCATCATTCGGAATCGCTTGATGGCGGTTTAGGTAGTCATCAGAGGCAGGGACTGAGGAGTTCTTAAATAGTGTTGTGGGTAGGAGAGGGTATTGACGGCTGAAGATTGCCTTGTATAGAGACATTCTCAAGGTGTCTGAATATCTGGCATTGATATATGCGGCTAGCTCAACCAGGGCTGGTTCCTAGTTATTTTGTCGTTCATTGATGATATTCCTAATTCCGGTCTTGACTTTGTGGATTTTTCATTCTGCTTGGCCATTTGTCTCAAGATGTCCAGGAGCAGCCATAATATGGTTTATTCTGAGGGAGGTCAAGGTTTGCTTCCAGAATCTGGTAGTGAAATGGGGATCAGCATCACTGACAAGAGATAATCGGTATCCATGGGGGGTGAATAGGTATCGTTGGAGGGTATTCCAGGCATCTTTGGAGGAATTGGTAACCTTCATTGGTATGAGCCATGTGTATGCAGAAAACTGATCCACAGCTATCAAGATAGTGTCATATCCGGCGGACTTATTGAATGGTCCTGCGAAATTGATAGCATAGGATTCGAATATTTCACATGGTAGTTGGA
>NW_003299084.1:1171238-1174645 GCF_000151645.1 Tuber melanosporum
ATCTGTTGCCGAATTTAATTTCAGTCTGTTGAAAGGGGCAAGTATCGAGGTAACAGTATGACCAGTGGAGTCTGCTTTGTTCAAGCTCGTGAGGAGGTGTGCTGTGGAGGGTGCAATCATCTTTCCACTTGTCATCAATATCCCTTCCTCGTTCTGTTCCGGCAGCTCTGCACATGGTGTAAGAGAAAGGATTGGAGCGAGTGGCAGAAATAGTGGTAGCCATCAATGGTTTTTATTCATAGGAGGTGTCATTAGAGTTGTCTTCGCTTTGTCTTTTGTGGTCATGAACAAGAGGAGGGTCTGTGAGTTCTTGATTCTCATATAGGCGGGAGAGAGCATCAGCTAAATAGTTCGTTCTTCCAGGGGTATAGATGATTTTTACATCGTATTTGCTGATCTCACCTATCCATCGTATTCTTCTCATTCCAGATACCTTTTCTGTCTTAAGATTTGTGAGAGGTTAGTGGTCCATAACAATGGTGAAGGTATTGCCCATCAGAATGTGGTTCAAAGTGGTGAGAGCATTAATCACAGCAAGGGCTTCCTTGTCTGTCATTCCATACTTCATCGGTGAATTAGCAAACTTTCTGCTGGGTAATGCTGCTGGTCTTGCCGTTTCATGAGAGGCTCCTTGTCCAACCCATGCTCCAACTCCAACGTTTGATGCATCAGTAATCAGCCATATTGGGTCTGGTTTAGTGTAGTCGATAGGTCGTATAATATTGGCATTTTTAATCAATTCCTTGATGTTGGTAAAGGCTTGGTCATGAGTGTGGGTCCAGACAAATTCAGCATTGCTGGTAAGGTCTGTGAGAGGCACTGTCACAGTGGTGTAGTGTGGTAGGAACTGGGAGATATAGTTGACTAGTCCTAAGAATCACATGAGTTCTTTCTGATTTTGTGGTGTTGTCCCTTTTGTTAAACAGAATATCTTTTCAGGGGCTGCCTATATTCCTTCATCATCTATCTCATGTGTAAGGATGTCGAGTTTATCGGCAAATAGGATTAATTTGCTCTTGCTAGCGTAGAACTTGTCTTGCCTTAGTCTGGTACAAACCAAACCTATATGGGTAGGTATGTTCCTTTTTGAAGTTTGAGAAAATAAGCATATCATCAATGTAAACCCATACAAAATGGTGGAGGTATTCCCGCAGGACGTTTTCGATAATTCCCATGAAGGTGGCAGGCGAATTCATATCACCTTGTAATATAACTCGCCTAATAAAACATCCGAAGGGTGTTTTGGAACTGTTGTAGTGTTCGCTTTCTAGATCTAGTCTTTTCTGGAAATAGGTATCACTTAGATCAATCTTGCTTCGGAATCTAGCTCATCCAACTGCATTCAGGATATGGGTTTGATTTAGGATAGCAGAGCTGTCCATAACCGTGTTTTCATTTCGTAGTTTGAGGTCAACAAAGGGGCGAATTCTTTTGCCATCTGCTTTGGGTTGAACAATCATAGGAGTGACACCTGGGGGTTCTGCTCGGTAGATGACTCCTCTTCTTTGTTGTTGGTTGATCCAGTCATTTAGTGGGTTTTGGTATTCGTCAGGGATAGAGTAGGTGGGTTGGTTTTTAAGATTAGAGGAGTCTCGAAGGTAGATGTGGTAGTTCACTTCCCTCATAGGCAGTAGTTCTTCGGGAATCTGATCAGGGAAAACATCAGAGTACTCACCCAATAGGCATTGGGCAGTTGCTTCACTGACTGCAGCTCGATACTCCTCCCTTGTTGGTTTGCATGAGACTCTAACCTTCTGATCTGGGAAATCGATGGTTGATTCTCCACATCTGATTATAACTTTGTGGTAGTTCAGGAATGGCATTCCTATCAAGGCATCGTATTTGGCTGGATTTCAAACTAGCATTTCGTGGGGGGGTAGGACGGCAGAACCAAGTCGAATAGTTGCTCTGCAGGTTTCATGACTTGTTGATCATGATCCTTTCACTGCCATATTGACTGGTATGGACTGGTTAAGGTCACGAGTTGAGAGTCCATAGACAGAGACAAAAGCATTGCTGATCATGTCTCTTCCAATCATATCAGTATCGAAAAGGACTCGAGCCTTCTTACCATTGATCTGAACAGTACCTTCCAAGGTGGTGTGTGCTTTAAATGTAGCCGGAGGTCGGACACTATTGCATTCCATATCGATATATCCAATATGGATCTCCTCATATTCACTGGATTGGGCATCATCACTATCGCTCTCAATATTGTTGGCTGATACCTCTTGCTTAATCGCTTTTCCTTTCCCTTTTTTTGTAGCGCAGTTCCTTGCCATGTGTCCTGTTTTACCGCATTCAAAGAATTCTCCTTTCTGCCATCTCGATTCATTGGAGCATTTGGTTTTCTTCTTGAAAACCAGTGGGGTATTGTTTTCAGAGTTGCTGGAGGGCTTGCATCGTGGTTGGCTATTCCTGCTAGAGGATGTCTGTGTCTTGTACGCTTTGGTTTCATAGAAGATGGCGTCCTTTGGTTCTGCTCTGGCAATTATTATTGCAATATCGTTGTTGTCTCCCTCGACTGGTTCTACCTCTCACCGGAGAGTAGGATGCATAGTATCATAGAATCGTCGCTTAACGATGTATTTGGAAATGCTTCCTTTCTTCATTCAGTCCTTATAAATCATTAGATCTGCAGCTATATCTGTGATTTTCTTGACATGTGTTCTATTAACCTGCTGGAGCTGGGTGAATTTGTTGTATAGGAAGTTGTTGGTGATAGAGGATTAGAATAGGCCTTTCAAATAATCGAGAACAGTGAATCCTCTTAATCTTACATTTCCACCATATTCCTTATAATATTGGTATTATGCATCGGTTGCCTTTCCTTCGCAGAATGATTCCATGTAAAGTACAGTTGTAGGGTCTTCCACATCGTTACCTTGCAGGAGAAGCTCATATGTGAGTTCTGTCGCCGATCGGTCATACGCTTCGGATTTAAGGTGATTTCCTTCTCCTATAAACTTCCCTGGGAGGTGGAGCTTAAACTTAAGAAGTTCAAATGCTGCAGGTACTTCCTCTTTTTCAGGCTGAGTCTGAGATTTTCCTCCACCAGAGGGCCCTCCTCCTGTACTAGCCATGTCTGATTCGCTACTGGATTCGGAGTCGATTGGAGGTTCAAAGGAAGGCTTCTTTAGTGGAGCAGAAGGGAATTCTCCTGGAGGTTACGTGTCTTCCGTATCTGCAGGTTCTCCCGACTCCTGGGCAGAGCGCCGGGGTTGTTTCTCTCTTGAAAGATCTTGTTGTAGGATTTGCTTTCCACTCCTAGTCGTCGAAGACTCTATATTGAATTTGAGATGAAGGCGAATATGCCGTGATTCTGCCGCTTCTCTCCTCTAGCGTTCTGAGGTGGATATCGATAGGTTGATCAGGCCTAAATCCGAGGACAGGTTCTTAACCACTTT
>NW_003299084.1:1174676-1201499 GCF_000151645.1 Tuber melanosporum
CATAAGATTGACGAGAATTTGCCTCGGCTACCAACCTCAGGGTGTACTGAGGAACAAAGAAATAACAGTTCCACCAAGTATATTGAAATACTGTCAGTCGAAGTCTGCCTCCTCTATTGTAGAAACAGGCAGTTTTTAAATACACAAATCTTTTCATGTCTAGCATGAACGAAACTAATAAAAGGTATCAATTGATACACTTTGATAAAACTAATTAAGTATCAAAGCGATACTTAAAGCAAAACATAAAACAAAACAAGTATCAAAGAGATACTTAAAACAAAACATAAAACAAAACTAAGTATCAAACGATACTTAAAACAAACGAACTATCAAAGTGATACATAAAACAAAATGTAAAACAAAACTAATAACCGAGTACCCATACCACTTACAAGGTGCTGGTCGAGAGTGGATTCTTCCAGGAAACTTGGAGTCATCATTTGGGTGGAATCGCTTGACAGTAGGGGCGTGGAAGACTGCAGTATTGCAGCGGTACCTGCGTCTATCCATCTGGACAGTCTAGCTTTCCGTATACTCGTCCAAAGACAAGACCTTGAAAGATCCTCGCCATCAGGGTTGCAGTTTCTTGCCTCATCTACTATTGGTAATAAACCTGTTTCCATGTATCATGAGCAGATCACCTGGTGGAATAGGAACATGCTTGCATTGTCGCTTCTCAGCTGTAGGAGTGTGCCAAAATCGGGCAGCTTTAACAGCCTGGAAGGTATCATTCCGAAAAACCTGAATGGTAGTTTTATTGGTTCATCGAAGGCGGAGACCGAAGAGTTTTTGGAATAAAAGTTTAAGGTAAGAAAGGGAATCGGGGGGCCAAAGATTGGCCTTGGATTGAAAACCTCTCCAAGGTGTCTGAATATCCAGCATTAATATATGCAGCGAGTTCAAGGAGGACTGGTTCCCAGTTTGTCTGTCATTCATTGATCAAGTTCCTAATTCCAGTCTTGACTTCCCAAATCTTTTGTTCTGCTTGGCTATTAGCCTCATGATGTCCAGGAGCAGCCATAATGTGGTTGATTTCATGGGAAGTCAAGGTTTGTTTTCAGAATCTGGTGGTGAAGTGGGGATCTACATCACTGACAATAGATAATGGGTATCCATCTTGTAACCGGTACGGGTACTTGGTTATTGGTTTTGTTTTATGTTTTGTTTTAAGTATCGCTTTAATACTTGGTTTGTTTTAAGTATCGTTTGATACTTGGTTTTGTTTTATGTTTTGTTTTAAGTATCGCTTTGATACTTGGTTTGTTTTAAGTATCGTTTGATACTTGGTTTTGTTTTAAGTTTTGTTTTAAGTATCGCTTTGATACTTGGTTTGTTTTAAGTATCGTTTGATACTTGGTTTTGTTTGATGTTTTGTTTTAAGTATCGCTTTGATACTTGGTTTGTTTTAAGTATCGTTTGATACTTGGTTTTGTTTTATGTTTTGTTTTAAGTATCGCTTTGATACTTGGTTTGTTTTAAGTATCGTTTGATACTTGGTTATGTTTTGTTTTAAGTATCGCTTTGATACTTAAGAAGTTTTACCAAAGTGTATCGCTTGATACCTTTGATTAGTTTCGTTCATGCTAGACATGAACAGATTTGTGTATTTAAAGACCGCCTGCTTCTACGATAGAAGAGGCAGACTTCGACAGACAGTATTTCAATATACTTGGTTGAACGGTTACTTCTTTGTTCCTCAGTACGCCCTCGAAGCCTCCTTTAGTTCTCAGCTCTCGCCTCCTCTCTGGAAGAGCAGGCCACCTGCCAACTATCGTATCTATTATCGATAACGTGATTAGCACCTTGCGAACACGTTACACATCTGGAGTAAATAGGTATCGCTAGATCTTATTCCAGGTGTCTTTAGAGGAATCGGTGACCTTTATTGGTATGAGCCATTTGTATCCAGAAAACCGATCCACAGCTACAAAGATGGTCTCATATCCCGTGGACTTGTTGCATGGTCCTGCGAAATCGATGGCATAGGATTCAAATATTTTGCAAGGTAACTGAAGGGTCTGTACTTTCCCTTCCGGGAGTTGTGTTCGTTTCTTATTCCCATCGTAGAGTTCACATTGTTTGACGAAATCGCAGAAGTTGTTTCACATTTCAGGTCAGTAAACATATTCTCAGGCATATTGGAGGTTGCACTCCACACTATGGTATCCTTTATTGTGGATGTCAGTAATGCCATATTCCCTGATAGTCAATCCATTGAACATCTAGCCTTTCGAGAGGTATAGGCAATGTTCACTATACCGGGTGCTGGTATAGACCATTCCATTCGATATGTTGTAGTGTGTGAGATCTCCATGACTAGAACTATCCATATCTTTGAAATAGATTGGGTCATGGCGATATCCTACTATTATTTGGCTTTGAAAAGAGGAGGTTAATTCTTCTGTAGTTGATCTAACATTCCGTTCATCCTTAATGAGAGATCCTCTTGTTGATTCGATTGGGTCTTCCTCTTCTTCAAAGGATTCATAGAGCTGTCAGCGATGTAGGGGAATTGTGGAAGGCATGACAGAAATAATGGTTTCATTGTTGTATACTTATAAGGGTCTAATGTATAGTAGTCGTGAATCGATTAGGGGGTGAGAGGATATTGGTGCTGGCTGTGGAGGGTATAGGTAAGATATTGCATCTACTTAGCCTGCTGCTTGTTTGAGTTCTTCAAGATCTTGGTGTCATCTTGGGGCAGGATTAAGAGTAAGGGGAGGTTGACTCGATCCATCATCAACTTCATCCATCACCTCCTGTGCTCCTTCTGCCGTGTCGGGATGGGTGTTTTTGGAATCATCAGCTGACATATAGTATAGTTGCTGGTATCTGTTGCCGACTTTAATTTCAGTCTGGTGAAAGGGGCAGGTGTCGAGGTAACAGTGAGACCAGTGGAGTCAGCTTTGCTCAAGTTCATGAGGTGGTGTGTTGCGGAGGGTGTAAGCATCTTTCCATTCATCGTCGATAGCTTTTTCTCGTTCTGTTCCAGCAGCTCCGTAGATGGTGTAAGAGAAAGGATTGGAGGGAGTGGCAGTACTGGCAGTAGCCATCTATGATTCTTGTTCATAGGAGGTGTCATCAGGGCTATCTTGGCTTTGTCTTATATGGTCATAAACAAGAGGAGGGTCTGTGAGCTCTTGGTTCTCATATAGGTAGGAGAGAGCATCAGCTAAATAGTTGGTTCTTACAGGAGTATAGATGATTTTTGCATCGTATTTGCTGATTTCTCCTATCTATTATATTCTTCTCCTTCTAGGAACCTTTTCCGTCTTAAGATTAGTGAGAGGTTGGTGGTCGGTAACAATGGTGAAGGTGTTGCCCATCAGTATGTAGTTGAAAGTGGTGAGAGCATCAATTACTGCAAGGGCTTCCTTGTCTATTGTTCTATAGTTCATCTGTAAATTAGTAAACATCCTGGTATGTAATGCCACCGATCCTACCATTTCATGAGAGGCTCCTTGTCCAATCCATGCTCCAACTCGAATATCCGATGCGTCAGTAATCAGCCATATGGGGTCTGGTTTACTGTAGTTGATAGGTCCTATAATATTGGAGTTTTTAATCAATTCCTTAATGTTGGTAAAGGCTTGGTCATAAATGTGGGTCCAGATAAATTCTGCATTGCCAATAAGGTCTGTGAGTGGTACTGTCACAGTAGTATGGTGTGGTAGGAACTGGGAGATATAGTTGACTAGTTCTAAGAATCAAATGAGTTGCTTTTGATTTTGGGGTGTTGTCCATTCTGTTAAACAGGATATTTTTCCGGAGGCTGCGTGTATTCCTTCATCATCTATCCCATGTCCAACGATATCGAGCTTATCGGCAAACAGAGTTGATTTGTTCCCGCTAGTGTAGAACTTAGCTTACCTTAGTCTGGTATAAACCAAACCTATATGGTAGGCATATTCTGTTACAGAGTTTGAGAAAATGAGAATATCATCAATGTAAACCCATACAAAATAGTAGAGGTATTCCTTTAGGAGGTTTTCCATAATTCTCATAAAGGTAGCAGGCACATTCATATCACCTTGTAACATAACTCACCTAATGAAATATCCGAAGGGTGTTTTGAAGCTGTTGTAGCATTCGCTCTCTGGATTCAACCTTGTCTGGAAGAAGGCATCGCTTAGGTCAGTCTTGCTTCGAAATCTAGTCCAAACAACTGCATTCAGGATTTAGGTTTAATTTAGGATAGCAGAGCTGTCCATAACTGTGTTCTCATTTCGTAGTTTGAGGTCAACCAATGGGTGGATTCTTTTGCCATCTCCTTTCGGTTGAACAAATATAGGAGCGGCACCTAGTACTTCTGCTTGGTAGATGACTCCTCTTCTTTGTTGTTGGTTGATCTAGTCACATAGTGGGTCTTTGTATACGTCAGGAATAGAGTAGGTGGGTTGGTTCTTAAGATTAGAGGGGGCTTGAAGATAGATGTTGTAGTTTGCTTCCCTTATAGGCTATAGTTCTTCGGGAATCTGATCAGGGAAAACATCAGAGTACTCATCCAATAGGCGTTGGGTAGTTGCTTCACAGACTGCGGCTCGATACTCTCCACTTATTGGCTTGCATGAGACTCTGACCTTCTGATCTGGGAAATCGTTGGTTGATTCCCCACATCTGATTATAGCTTTGTGGCGATTCAGAAATGGTATCCCTATCAAGGCATCATATTTAGCTAGGTTTTCAACTAGTATTTCCTGAGGGCGTAGGACAGCAGAGCTAAGCCAGATAGTTGCGCTACAGGTTTCACGGCCTGTGGATCATGAACCTTTTACTGACATATTGACTGGTATGGGCTGGTTAAGGTCTCGAGTTGGGAGTCCATGGAGAGAGACAAAGGTATTGCTGATCATGTCTCTTGCAATCGCGCCAGTGTCAAATAGCACTCGTGCCTTTTTGCCATTGATCAGAATAGTACCTTCCAGGGTGGTGTGTGCTTTGAATGTAGCAGGAGGTCAGACACTATTGCATTTCACATCAATATATCCGATATGGATCTCCTCATATTCACTGGATTGGGCATCATCACTATCAGTCTCAATATTGTTGGCCGATGCCTCTTGCTTAATCTCTTTTCCTTTACCTTTCTTCATAGGGCAGTTCCTTGCCATGTGCCCTGTTTTTCCCCATTCAAACCATTCTCCTTTCAGTCGTCTCGATTCTTTGCAGGATTTGATTTTCTTCTTGAAAGCTCATGCAGTATCTTCTTCAGAGTTGCTGGAGGGCTTGTGTCGTGGCTGCCTATTACTGCCAAAAGATGTCTGAGTCTTGTCCTTTTGTTCTGCCCTTGCAATTATTATTACAATATCATCGTCGTCTTCCTCGAGTGGTTCTACCTCTCACCACAGGGTAGAATGCATAGTATCATAGAATCGTCGTTTAAGGATGTAGTTGGAAATGCTCCCTTTCTTCATTCAGTTTTTATACATCAAATGATCCGTAGTGACATCTTTGATTCTCTTATCATGCATTCCATTGACCTGGTGGAGCTGGTTGAATTTGTTGTATAGGAGGTCGTTAGTGATAGAGGATTGGAATTGTTCTTACAAATAATCAAGAACCGTGGATCCTCTTAATCTTACATTTCCGCCATATTGATTATAGCATTGGTGGTATACGTCGGTTGCCTTTTCTTCGCAGAATGATCTTATGAATAGTCCGGTTGTAGTGTCCTTCACATCTTTCCCTTGCAGGAGAAGGTAGTGTGTGAGTTCCGTCACCCATCAATTAAAGGCTTTAAGTTTAAGGTCTTTTCCTTCTCCTGTAAACTTCGCTGAGAAGTGGAGTTTGAACTTACAAGGTTCAAATGCTACGGGTACTTCCTCTTCTTCAGACAAAGCCTGAGACTTTTCTCCTCCTGAAGGCCCTCCTCCTGTAGTAGTCATGTCTGATTCACTACTGGATTCAGTGTCGATTGTAGGTTCAAAGGAAGGCTTCTTTGCTTGAGTAGAAGGGAATTCTCCAGGAAGTTGTGTCTCTTCCGTGTTTGCAGGTTCTCCCAGCTCCTTAGCAGAGCGCCAGGGTTGTTTCTTTTTTATATGGTCTTGCCGTGGGATTTGCTTCCCACTCTTGGTTATCAATGACTCTATGTTGGTTTTGAGATGAAGCCAAATGTGTCGTGATTCTGCCACTTCTCTCCGCTGGCGTTCTGAGGTGGATATCGATAGGTTGATCAGGCCTAAATTGGAGGACAGGTTCTTAACCACTTGCTGAGTTTAAAAAAATGTAAGGTGTTCGCAAGGTGCTAATCACATTACCGGTAATAGATATAATAGTTGGTAGGTGGCCTACTCTTCCATAGAAGATGCGAGAGCTAAGAACTAAAGGAGGCTTCAAGGGTATACTGAGGAACAAAGAAGTAATCATTCAACTAAGTATATTGAAATACTGTCTGTCGAAGTCTGCCTTTTCTATCGTAGAAACAGGCGGTCTTTAAATACACAAATCTGTTCATATCTCACATGAATGAAACTAATCAAAGGTATCAATCGATACATTTTGGTAAAACTAATTAAGTATCAAAGCGATACCTAAAGCAAAACATAAAACAAAATCAAGTATTACACAATACTTAAAACAAACCAAGTATCAAAGCGATACTTAAAACAAAATCTAAAATAGAACCAAGTATCAAAGCGATACTTAAAACAAAACATAAAATAAACCAAGTATCAAAGCGATACTTAAAACAAAATATAAAACAAAACCAATAACCAAGTACCCGTACTGGTTACACACTCTATATAAGAGAAGGATGTAACAGGAGCATGATCAAACCAAAATCAATTATTCAGGAAATAAATATAATAAAAGTCTCAACATCTCAGCAATAGAGTTGAAAAAAACATAACTGTAAAAATTAATATTGTTAAGCCTGCCACTTCCCTCAATAAGTTCCTTGATTTCAAGAGGTAGTTGATTGTCAGAACAGAAGAGAACTCATATGATATCATATACTGCCAGTTACTCCCCAATACTACTTTGCATTCATGAGCATCCAACTCCTATGGGCTTGTCTGACCTCCTCTAGAAGTTCGTCTGAAGACTTTCTGTACCAGACTAGACTCCTCCTTGGTATAATATGTTTGCAAGGTGCTAATCACATTTCAGGATAAGGTACGACAGTTGACAGGTAGACTGCTCTACCAGAGAGAATACAAGAACTGCAAACTAAGGGAGACTTCAAAGTTGTGCTTGGAAAACTAAAGAGTTACTATTTGTAACCGGTAATAATGATAAGGGTATTGGCCATTAGAATATAGTTGAAGGAGGCAAGAGTATTAATTACTGCAAGGACATCCGTGTCTGCAGTTCTATATTTCATCTGTGAATTAGTAAACTTGCTGCTGTATAACTGTAACTGGCATGGTGTAACGATCCCTCCTTGGATAGTTAGTTCTTGGTAACAGGGAATGATACTTCTCTTCTTCTGTTTCTTTCCTTAGTCTTACAATAGCACTAAGCCTCTGCCTATGTTACAGATAGTACAAGACCTCTGTCTTCTATCAGGAACGCCTATCGTAAGCTTTCTCTAACTCTTCTTCGTGAAGAACCTTCCTTGGCATAACAATAACGTTGCAATAAAGATAAAGATCGTAAAGGTGTTTTATATTGGTTAAAGTAATAAGTAGGAAAAGTACTTAGAATTCAATCTAATTTTATTTAAACTTGTACCGCCAACACTGGTATAAGATAAGCCCCAGGGCCGGGCACCCAGGTTATCACGTTCCGAATACCACTAACTACAAACTAACGAAACCTCCAACCCTGTACCTCAAACATGCCCATGCCATACCCCAACACAAACACTAAATACAAAGCCATCAACGGTAAAGAAAAGTCCTCAGCCTAGCCTACCCGCCAGCCAAGCTACTTGTACAAAATACTAAAATTCCCCTACCACCACCTGAATGTGACCCCACAAAAAACCTCCTCCATAGTAGAAACCCACCTGAAAGCCCCCACACAATAATCCTGGGACACCCCGCCAACCGCCCTGGCACCCGTCCTCATTCCCAAACAAAAGAAACACCCAAAAGCCCTAGCGCGTAGACCTGAGGGAAAGCTGACTCACAGGGTAAAGGGTCCCTAGCCAAGGGGGTACGAACCATTATAGTGAATCTGGGTTGCACCACACCGGCAGCGCAGTACTAAAACCTTGACGGAAGCCGGCAGAATGAGACAGTCCCCAAGCAGCCGGCACTTGACCGAACAAACTGAAGTATTCAGCTCATCCTCTAACTCCTCATCTCGCTCCGCAGGCGGTGAACCCGCTGCAGACTCTGTAGTAGCCAGTTTATGGTAGCGAACCGGCAAAGGTGATGACCCTTCCGAGTCGGGGACAAGTGGTACAGGTGAGGTCTGGTCTTATTTGATCCGGTGCTTCTTGTTTTTCTTCCTCTTCCCACCCCCTGGTGCTGATCTAGTAACAGGAGTGAACGGGCCACCCTCATCACTACCCACCGACAGAGGAGGGAAGCTACTAGAGGCGTTACCCCGACCAGCCACAGGCTCAGCCACAGATGACTCAGGCACCTGCCCCCCCGAAGGGGGTAATACCACCTCAGCTGGTGTCACCATACCAGGACCCACCCTACCGAAACCAGGAGCAAGCACCTCAACCAGTCCTAACGCATCAGGAACCAGTCCACCCATACCACTATCCACAACTGAAGCTGCAGGAGGGGCCGGGATAACCGGCAGCGCAACATTCCCCCAAGGGAGCTCCTCTGCTGGACCATGAGATCTCTCAGGGTCTAGCCCACCCCCCTCAACCAAGACCACTGCAGTAACCAAAGCGACCGAGGAGACAGGCGAAGAGGGGATAACCATAAGAGCTTCAGCCACCAACATCCAGAGATAGCAGTGCTTAATAGCATGTTCATTCTCAAGGGTAGCCGACAAGGCAGATATCTATTTCCCAGCGTGATGAAATCCCCGAGAGAGGATGGAGATGTGATGCCGTAGGTGTGAGACTTCATCCTCTAGGACGAAGTTCTTCTTGACAGCACAAGACAGAACCACCGACGAATATAGAGCGGACATGGCAGAGGGGGCGGAGGCTCGCTTAGCCATTGCGACTGTAAGGAGGCGACTATCGCAAACAATCGAAAGGATCGGTAGAAGGAAGAAAAGACTTCCAGCAAACATAGAAGGAGGTAGAACAACGAAGCCCTTAAAAGGTGTTAAAAGTTAAACACTTGAAGCCTATCATGAGATAGAAATTAAGGGCTCTGATTGGATCGACACCAAATCTTCACGTCCGACACAGGATGAAAGAAGGAGGAACAGTACTTAGATCAAAGTGTGAAGAACCTATCCTCCTCGGCTGCATCAGCCTCCTTCTATTGTATTCTTCCCGCCCATAGTCATGTGACCCAAAGTGGTCACATGTGTGAAACCAAATCATAACAAACTAATCATGTGACCATTTTGGTCACATGCTGAAAACCTATGACCTCATAGCGAGGTCATGTGCAAAAACTCATAAACTAATCATAATACAATAAACAAATTATATGACTTGACTGTGTCATATGCATGAAACCCATGACCTTAAAATGATATCACATGCGAAACATAAATCATATGCGCAAGGCATACCTGCAAGGCACACTCGTAAGGCATACTCGTTAGGCGCATATTCCATGACTCATATTTGAGCCATGTGTGAAACCATTACAAATCCCACACATAACAAATCATATAACTCGAATGAGTCATATGTGTGAAACAATAACATACCTATGACTCATAGCCATATGTCACATGAAAACCTTTTCCTCATCAAGCCATATTCGTGACGCATGGGTACTTGGTTATTCGTTTTGTTTTCTGTTTTATTTTAAGTATCGCTTTGATACTTAGTTTGTTTTAAGTATCATTTGATACTTGGTGTCGTTTTATGTTTGCTTTTAAGTATCATTTGATACTTAAGAAGTTTTACCAACGTGTATCGCTTAATACCTTTGATTAGTTTCCTTCATACCAGACTTGAACAGATTTGTGTATTTAAAGGCTGCCTGATTCCATGATGGAAAAGGCAGACTTCAACCGACAGTATTTCAATATACTTGGTTGAATAGTTACTCCTTTGTTTTTTCAGTACATCTTCAAAGCCTCCTTTAGTCCTCAGCTCTCACCTCCTCTCTGATAGAGCAGTCCACCTGTCAACTATAGTACCTTTTACCAATAACCTGATTAGCACCTTGCAAATAAGTTTCACTTTTTTTAACCTCAGCAAGTGGTTAAGAACCTGTTACTGGATTTAGGCCTGATCAACCTATCGACATCCACCTGAGAACACTAGCTGAGAGAAGTGGCAGAATCACCGTATATTTAACTTCGCCTCAACACCAACATAAAGTCTTGGATGATCCGAAGTGGGAATTACAATCCACGAAAAGAGCTTTCAAGGAAGAATCGACTCTGATGCTCAGCTAAACAGCCGAAAGAACACACAAACACTAAAGCCCCACAACCTCCAGGAGAATTTCTCCCTACACCTGTAAAGAAACCTACTTTCGAATCCTCAAACAACTCCAAGTCTAGTAGCGAATCAGATATGACTAGCACTGGAGGAGGACATTCAGGAGGCGGAAAATCAAGGGCCAGACCAGAAAAAGAAGAAGAAGATTTTGAATTACCTGACATACCTGGACTTAAGCTCCACCTACCTCCCCAGTAGACAGGAGATGAGAAAGACCTTAAACCTGAAGCATTTGATCGATAAGCAACAGCACTTACACACTACCTCCTCCTGAGGCAAGTAGATTTAGAAAAACCTACATCTGGACTATACATAGGAGCATTCTGTGAAGGAAAAGTAATGGACACTTACCACTAATGCTATAAGGAATATGGCGGAAATCCGAAACTAAGAGCAATCATGGTACTTAAATATCTCAAAGATCAATTCCAATCCTCCATCACAAACAATGTATTACACAGTAAATTCAATAAGCTTCAGCAAGTCAATGGAATACATGTCAAATAAATTATGGATATAGCTACGGATCCCTTAATATATAAGGACTGAATAAAGAAGAGAAGCATCTCTAGTTATATCCTAAAGCAATGATTCTATGATGCCATGTACCCTACTCTTCGATGAGAAGTGAAACTACAAGAAGAAGATAGCGATAACAATGCATCTATAATCAAAAAGGTTGAATGAAAAGATGCCATACTCCACGAAACTAAGGTATAAAAAACTCAGTCATCCTTCCACAGTAATAGATAACCTGACTACAAGCCCTCTCACAACTTTGAAGAAGAAACAGCTTGAGATTTCATGATGAAAACAAAGTCTACAAAGGAATTGAGATGCCAGAAAGGTTAATGCTTTGAATGCGGAAAAACTGGACATATGGCAAAGAATTGCCCTACCAAGAAGGATAAACGAAAAGCAATCAAACAAGAGGCATCGGCCAATAATATGGAAAGCGATAGTGATAACACACAGTCTAGCGAATAGGTGGAATGAAACACAATCCAACCATGCACCACTTATAAAACCCAAAGTGCACTAGAGGGTACTATCCTGATTAACGGTAAGAATACACGAGTTTTATTTAATACTGGCATAATTGGAAAAGATATGATTAGTAATATCCTTGTCTCAGTTCATGGACTACCAGCCTGAGACCTAAACCAACCCATACCAGTTAATATAAAAGTAAAGGAATCGAGGTCCACAAGCCATAAAACTTGTAGCACAACTATTCAACTTGAATCTGCCACCCAGTCCTTACAAGAAATGCTGGTAGGAAACCTAGCCAAATACGATACCCTGATCGGGATGCCATTCTTAAACCACTATCAGGCTATAATGAGATGTGCAGAATCTACTATGGATTTCCTGAAATAGCAGGAAAGAGTCTCATGCAAACCCACGAAGAGCAGAATACCGAGCTGCAGTCTATGAAGAAACTCCTTAACACCTAATGGGATGAATACTCTGATAGTTTCCTTAATCAGATCCCAGAAGAACTACTACATATGAGAAAAGTGAACTATAATATCTGCCTACAGAACTTCTGTAATCTAAAGAACCAACCAACCTACTCCATCCCTAATGCTTACAAAAATCCACAATATGATTAGATAAAGCAGAACCAAAGAAGAGGAATTATCTACCGAGCAGGGATACCAGGTGATATACCAATATTTGTCCAACTCAAAGCAGACAGCAAAAGAATCCGTCTCCTAGTTGACCTCAAACTACAAAATGAGAACACGGTTATGGACAGTTCCACTATTCCAAACCAAACCCAGATTCTGAATACTGTAGGATGGGCTAGATTCCATAGCAAGATTGACCTAAGCAATGCATATTTTCAGACAAGGTTAGACCCAGAAAGTGAATGCTATAACAGTTTCAAGACACCTTTCAGAAGTTTCAATAGCCGAGTAATGTTACAAAATGACAGGAATGTGCCTGCCACCTTCATGCAGCTTATGGAAAACCTGCTAAGGGAATAGCTCTACAATTTTGTATAAATATACATCAACGATATCCTCATCTACTCAAACTCTGAAGCAGAACATATGTATTATATATATAATGTGTTCGCAAGGTGCAAATCATGTTATCAATAATAGATACAATAGTTGGCAGGTGGCCTGCTCTACCAGAGAGGAGGTAAGAGCTGAGCACTAAAGGAGGCTTCGAGGGTGTACTGAGAAACAAAAGTAACCATTCAACCAAGTATATTGAAATACTATCTGTCAAAGTTTGCCTTTTCCATCGTGGAATCAGGTGGTCTTTAAATACACAAATCTGTTCATATCTTGCATGAACAAAACTAATCAAAGGTATCAATCGATACACTTTGGTAAAACTAATTAAGTATCAAAGCGATACTTAAAACAAAACATAAAACAAAACCAAGTATCAAAGCGATACTTAAAACAAAATATAAAACAAAACCAATACCCAAGTATCCATACCGGTTACTATATAGGTTTGGTATGTTCCAAATGAACGGAAGCTAAATTCTATGCTAGCCAAAGTAAATCAATTCTGTTTGCCAACAGGTTCAATATCCTAAGACATGTAATAGATGATGAAGGAATACAAGCTGCCCCTGTAAAGATATCGTGTTTAACAAAATAGATAATGCTCCAAAATCAGAAAAAACTTATGCAGTTCCTAGGACTTGTCAAATACATCTTCCAGTTTCTACCACACTATGCTACTGTGACTGCACCACTCACAGAACTTATCAGCAATACAGAATTCAGTTGGACCTACTGTAACGTATTCGTAAGATGCTAATCACGTTATCGGTAATAGGTACGATAGTTGGCAGGTAGCCTGTTCTTCTAGAGAGGAGGTGACAGCGGAGAACTAAAGGAGGCTTCAAGTGTGTACTGAGGAATAAAGAAGTAACCGTTCAACTAAGTATATTGAAATACGGTCGGTCGAAGTCTTCCTTTTCCATCGTGAGATCAGGCAGTCTTTTAAATACACAAATCCTATTCACATCTAGCATGACCGAAGTTAATCAATGGTATCAAGCGATACTCTTTAGTAAAATAACCCAAGTATCAAAACAATACTTAAAACAATACATAAAACAAAACTAAGTATCAAATGATACTTAAAACAAACCAAGTATCAACGCAATACTTAAAACAAAACATAAAACAAAACTAAGTATCAAACGATACTCAAAACAAACCAAGTATCAAAGCGATACTTAAAACAAAATATAAAACAAAACTAATCACCAAGTACCTGTACCGGTTATACCTACACTCATGACCAAGCCTTTACTAACATTAAAATATTGATCAAGAACGCTAATATTATAAAGCCTATGGATGACAGTAAACCAGAACGAATATAGCTGATTACTGATGCATTAGATATTGGAATTGGAGCATGGATTAGTCAAGGACCTTCTCATAAAACGGCAAGACTGGTAGTATTATACAGCAGGAGGTTTACTAATTCACAGATGAACTATGGAACCACAGACAAGAAAACCCTTGCAGTGATTGATGCTCTTGCTACCTTCAGCTACCGCTTAATGGGTAATACCTTCATTAATGTCACCAACAACCAACCCCTCCCTAATCTGAATACTGACAATATTGATGGACAACGAAGTATACAATGGATAGGACAAATGAGTAAATACAATGTAAAAATTATCTACACCCCTGGGAGAACCAACTATTTAGCGGAAGCTCTCTCTCACATTTATGAAAACCAAGCACTGCCAGACCTCCCACTTATCTATGACCACCTAAGATAACGTGAAGACAACCCCGATGACACATCTTATGAAGAAAAACCTACTTTGGCTACCGCTAGTACTACTCCTCCATCCGCTCCCTTTTCTTATACTATGTATAGGGCAGCTGGAACACAATGAGGAAAGAATATCGATGATGAATGGAAAGATGATTGCATCCTCTGCAGGACACCTTACTAGGAGCTTGAACAATGTACACTCCATTGGTCTCCATGTTACCTCAATATCTGCCCCTCTTATCAGACTGCAATCAAATTCAGCAACAAATACTAATGACCATATTATACCTCTAGTTAGGACTCCAGAAGTACCAGCTACGGTACTGCTGAAAAAGAAGAAGAATAACAATTAATGGATGATGCTGCCAATGGATTGATCCAACCTGTTCTTATTCTTAATCCTGCCCTGAAAAGATACCAAGGTCTTGAACAACTTGAAGAAGCTGTAACCTATCTGGAAGCAGCATTCTACCTGCACCCCTAACAGTCAGTACCCCCATCCTCTCCTCCCATAATTGATTTATGACCACTATTTGGTGGACACTTATGAGTATACAACAATGAAACTATCATCTCTATCATCCCACCTACAATTCCTGAACATCTCTGACAGCTCTATGAGACCTTTGAAGAAGAAGAAAGCCCTATAGAGCCAATAAGAAAATCTTTCATCCAAGATGAGCGAGATGTTAGATCAATTATGGAGGAATTGACTTCATCTTGTCGAAGCTAGATGATAGCAGGATACTGCTATGACCCAATCTATTTCAAAACTATGCACAGCTCGAGGCAAGTAGATCTCGCCCCTCATAACATATCCAATGAAATGGTCTATATGTAACGTGTTCGCAAGGTGCTAATCATGTTATCGGTAGTAGATACGATAGTTGGCAGGTGGCCTGCTCTTCCAGAGAGGAGGCAAGAGCTGAGAACTAAAGGAGGCTTCAAGGGTGTACTGAGGAACAAAGAAGTAACCGTTCAACCAAGTATATTGAAATACTGTCGGTCGAAGTCTGCCTTTTCTATCGTAGAAACAGGCGGTCTTTAAATACACAAATCTGTTCATGTCTAGCATGAACGAAACTAATCAAAGGTATCAAGCGATACACTTTGGTAAAACTTCTTAAGTATCAAAGCGATACTTAAAACAAAACATAAAACAAAACCAAGTATCAAACGATACTTAAAACAAACCAAGTATCAAAGCGATACTTAAAACAAAACATAAAACAAAATCAATTATCAAACGAGACTTAAAACAAACCAAGTATCAACCAATACTTAAAACAAACCAAGTATCAAAGCGATACTTAAAGCAAAACCAATAACCAAGTACCCGTACCGGTTACATTCCTCAAAACAAAACAACTGTTTAAACAAACAAAACCTAATAATCATCAAAAGTGGAGTCTGGGAAACAAAATGCTTCAGTTTCCACTAAAAATTCTTCATCATAAGTGTCACACCAGGGACAAGAGAAAACTCTAAGGAAACACTTAGACTCGAAGAAATCTAAATCACAGTAGTCACGAATACCAGATTTGTGCTGTACATCAACCCAAGCATGATTGCAATCAGGACAGTAGTCAATCCAGAGGATTTCGAAATAGTCTTCAAGTTGGATAGCATTGCGGTTCAACAACAGTCCAACAATCTGTTGTCGCTGCCTCACATTGAGCTCCACATAGTTTAACATCGTTATGGTATTCGGATGGTGATTGGTGACTAGATAAAGTTATCGAGGGCCTGCTCCATAGCTTGATACTCCTCATCGCTACTCTCGAATTCCGACTCAAAGTATGATGCCCAAAATCCGTCTCTAGGGTCGAGTTCCGCATGCTATCGCTCAGTTTCTGGCATTGTAGGTGTCCAGCACATGGTAATATAATTGATTATTGGGGGGAGGGATTCGTTTGGCATGTTGTCCTTCCACCATCCGTTCACCATATCCATAGCGTGCTCAAGTCCTTCCAGTGGTTCCCAACTGTTTTCGCTCGTCGTATATCCTTTCCATTTGACTAGGAATTGATCATTTCCATGCCAAAGGCGGTGGTCTCTGATTTCTTCAACTTTCCATTCATACCTCTTATCAATGATGATAGGTGCAGGCCGAGATTGGGTCCTTCCAGGAAACTTGGAGTCCTCATTTGGATGGAATCGCTTGACAGCTGAGGCGTGAAAGACTGCAGTATTGTGGCGGTACATGCATCCATCCATCTGGACAGTGTAGTTCTCAGTATAGTCGTCAAAGGATATGACTTTGAAGGGTCCTCGCCATCGGGGTTGTAGTTTCTTGCTGCGTCCGACATTGGTAATGAACATGTTACCGTGTACCATGAGCATGTCTCCGGTGAGATGGGAACATGTTTGCGTCGTCGTTTCTGGGCAGTAGTGGTGCTTCAGAATCGGGCAGCCTTAACAGCTTAGAGGGCATCGTTCCGAATTGCTTGGTGGCGGTTTAGATGGTCATCAGAGGCAGGGACTGAGGAGTTCTTAAATAGTGTTGTAGGTAGGAGGGGGTACTGACGGGCCAAAGACTGCTTTGTATGGTGACATCCCCAAGGTATCTGAAAATCCGGTGTTGATATATGCAGCGAGCTCAACAAGGGCTGGTTCTCAGTTGGTTTGTCGTTCATTGATCATATTCCTAATTCTGGTCTTAACCTCGTGGATTTTTCGTTCTGCTTGGCCATTAGTCTCATGATGTCCAGGGGCAGCCATAATGTGGTTTATTCCAAGAGAGGTCAAGTTTTGCTTCCAGAATCTGGCGGTAAAGTGGGGATCAGCATCACTGACAATAGATAAGGGGTACCCGTGGGGGGTAAACAAGTATCGTTGGAGGTTATTCCAGGTGTCTTTGGAGGAATCGTTAACCTTCATTGGTATTAACCAGGTGTATCCGGAAAATCAGTCCACAGCTACCAAGATGGTGTCAAATCTAGCGGATTTGTTGAATGGTCCTGCGAAATCGATGGCATATGATTCGAATATTTCACATGGTAGTTGGAGGGTCTGTCCCTTTCCTTCATGTAGTTGTGTTCGCTCCTTGTTTGCCTGGCAGAGTTCACATTGTTTGACGAAATCGCGGAAATCCTTGCACATCTCAGGCCAGTAAACATATTCTGAAGCATATTGAAGGTTGCGGTCCGCACTGTGGTGTCCTTTGTTGTGAATCTCGGATATGACATATTCTCTAATAGTCATTCCATTGAACATATGGACCTTTGGTATGTATAGGCAATGTTCACCATAACGGGTGCTGGTATAGACCATTCCATTTGATATGTTGTAGGGGGCGGGGTCTCCATGCCTGGAGCTATCCATGGCTTTGAAGTAAATCGGGTCATGGCGGTATCCTGCTATCATTTGGCTTCGGAAAGAGGAGGTTAATTCTTCTGTGGTTGATCTAACATCTCGTTCATCCTCGATTAGGGATCCTCTTGTTGGTTCGATAGGGGCTTCCTCTTCCTCAAAGGTTTCGTAGAGTTGATGCCGATGCTCAGGAATAGTAGTGGGTATGACCGTGACAATGGTTTCATTGTTATATACTCGTAAGGGTCCACCATATAGTGGTCGTGAATCGATTATGGGAGGAGAGGATGGCGGGGCTGACTGTGGGGGGTGTAAATAGGATATTGCATCCACGTAGGCTGCTGCTTGTTCGAGTTCTTCAAGACCTTGGTATCGTGTTAGAGCAAGGTTAAGGATATGAGGAGATTGGGTTGACTCATTTTTATCGAGCATCTCTTCTTCACCTTCTGCGGTGTCGAAGCTGGTGCCTTTGGAACCATCAGCAGGCATATAGTCCGGTCGCTGGTATCGGTTTCCGAACTTAATCTCAGTCTGGTGAAAAGGGCAGGCATCATGATAACAGTTGGACCAGTGGAGTCTGCTTTGTTCAAGTTCTTGAGGAGGTGTGCTGCGGAGCGTGCAATTGTCTTTCTATTCTTCATCAATGTCCTTTCCTCGATCTGTTTCGGCAGCACTGTACATGGTGTAAGAGAAAGGATTGGAGGGAGCGGCAGAGCTGGCTGTAGCCATCGATGGTTCTTGTTTATAGGAGGTGTCGTCAGGGCTGTCCTCGCTTTGTCTTGTGTGGTTGTGAACGAGAGGGGGGTCTGCGATGTCTTGATTCTCATATAGGCGGGAGAGAGCATCAGCTAAATAGTTCGTTCTTCCAGGGGTGTAGATAACTTTTGCATCGTATTTGCTGATTTCGCCTATCCATCTTGTTCTTCTTCTTCCAGTTATTCTTTCTGTTTTAAGATTAGTGAGAGGTTAGTGGTCGGTAACAATAGTGAAGGTATTGCCCATGAGGATGTGGTTGAAAGCAGCGAGAGCATCAATCACAGCAAGTGCTTCCTTATCTGTTGTTCCATAGTTCATCTGTGAGTTAGTGAACTTCCTGCTGTGTAATGCCGCCGGCCTTGCCGTTTCATGGGAGGCCCCTTGCCCAACCCATGCTCCAACTCCAACATCCGATGCATCAGTAATCAGCCATATCGGTTCTGGATTACTATAGTCGATAGGTTGAATAATGTGGGCGTTTTTAATCAATTCCTTGATATTAGTAAAAGCTTGGTCATGAGTGTGGGTCCAGACAAATTCTGCATTGCCGGTAAGGTCTGTGAGCGGCGCTGTCACAGTGGCGTGGTGTGGGAGGAACTGGGAAATATAGTTGACTAGTCCGAGGAATCGCATGAGTTCCTTTTGATTCCGGGGTGTTGACCATTCCGTTAAACAGGCTATTTTTCCAGGGGCTGCGTGTATTCCTTCATCATCTATAACATGTCCTATGATATCGAGTTTATCGGCAAACAGAATTGATTTGTTTCTGCTAGCATAGAATTTAGCTTCCCTTAGTTTGGTACAAACCAATCCTATATGGTAGGCATGTTCTATTTCGGTGTTCGAGAAGATGAGAATATCATCAATGTAGACCCAAACAAAATGGTGGAGGTATTCGCTTAGGAGGTTTTCCATAATTTGCATACAGGTGGCGGGCGCATTCATATCACCTTGTAACATAACTCGGCTAATGAAACTTCCGAAGGGTATTTTGAAACTGTTGTAGCGTTCGCTTTCTGGGTCTAACCTTGTTTGGAAGTAGGCATCGCTTATGTTAATCTTACTTTGGAATCTTGCTCATCCAACTGCATTTAGAATTTGGGTTTGGTTTGGGATAGCGGAGCTGTCCATAACTGTGTTTTCATTCCATAGCTTAAGGTCAACCAAGGGGCAGATTCTTTTGCCATCTGCTTTGGGTTGAACAAACATCGGAGCGGCACCTGGGGCTTCTGCTCGGTAGATGACTCCTCTTCTTTGTTGTTGGTTGATCCAATGACAAAGTGGACTTTTGTATGCGTCAGGAATAGAGTAGGTGGGTTGGTTCTTGAGATTAGAGGGGTCTCAGAGGCGGATGTGGTGATTCACCTCTCTCATAGGCGGTAGTTCTTCGGGTATTTGATCAGGGAAAACATCAGAGTACTCATCCAATAGTCGTTGGGCAGTTGCTTCACAGACTGTGGCTCGGTTCTCTCCGCTTGTTGGCTTGTATCAGACTCTGACCTTCTGCTCTGGGAAATCGATAGTTGATTCCCCACACCTGATTATAGCTTTGTGGCGATTCAGGAATGGCATGCCTATTAGGGCATCGTATTTGGCTAAATTTCCAATCAGCATTTCCTGGGGGGGTAGTATAGCAGAACCAAGTCGAATAGTCGCAGAACATGTTTCATGGCTTGTGGATCGTGATCCCTTTACTGCCATATTGACTGGTATGGGTTGGTTAAGATCTCGGGTTGGGAGTCCATGGACAGAGACAAAGGCATTACTGATCATATCTCTTCTGATTGCGCCAGTGTCGAATAGGATTCAAGCCCTTTTGCCATTGATCAGGATAGTACCTTCCAGAGCGGTATGTGCTTTGAATGTAGCCGGAGGTCGAACACTGTTGCATTCCACATCGATATACCCTATATGGATTTCTTCATATTCACTGGATTGGGCGTTATCACTTTCAACATTGTTGGCCATGCGTCTTGCTTAATTGCCTTTCCTTTTCCTTTCTTTGTAGGACAGTTCTTTGCCATGTGCCCTGTTTTTCCACATTCAAAACATTCTCCCTTTTGCCATCTGGATTCTTGGGAGGATTTGGTTTTCTTCTGGAAAACCCGTGGGTTATCGTCTTCAGAGTTGCTGGAGGCTTTGTGTCATGGCCGGCTATTCCTATTAGAGGATGTCTCTGTTTTGTAGGCCTTGGTCTCATGGACAATGGCATCCTTTCGTTCTGCTCTTGCAGTTATTACTGCAATATCATCGCCGTCTTCCTCCAGTGGTTCTACTTCTCGCCGGAGGGTAGGGTGCATAGTGTCGTAGAATCGTCGCTTCAGGATGTATTTTGAGATGCTTCCTCTCTCCATTCGGTCCTTATACATTATCAAGTCCGTAGCCACATTGGTGATTCGCTTGACATGCGTTCCGTTAACTTGCTGGAGCTGGTTGAATTTGTTGTATAGGAGGTCGTTGGTTGTAGAGGATTGGAATCGTCCTTTCAGGTAATCGAGAACTGTAGATCCTCTTATTCTTACATTCCCGCCGAAATCCTTATAGCATTGATGGTATGCGTCGGTTGCCTTTCCTTCACAGAATGATCCAATGATAAGTCCGGTTGTAGGGTCTTCCATATCTTTTCCTTGTAAGAGTAGGAAGTGTGAGAGTTCTGTTGCCCATCATTCAAAAGCTTCAGGTTTGAGGTCTTTTCCTTCTCCTGTGAACTTTGCTGGGAGGTGGAGTTTAAACTTAGGGGGTTCAAATGCTGCGGGTACCTCCTCTTCTTCAGGCCTTGCCCGAGATTTCCCTCCTCCAGAAGGCCCTCCTCCTGTGCTAGCCATATCTGATTCGCTACTAGATTCGGGGTCGCTTGGAGGTTCACAGGAAGGCTTCTTTGCCGGGGTAGAAGGGAATTCTCCTGGAGGTTGTGTATCTTCCGTGTTTGCAAGATCGCCCGGCTCTTTAGCAGAGCGCCGGGGTTGTTTCTTTCTTGTGAGATCTTGCCGTGGGATTTGCTTCCCACTCCTGGTCGTCAAAGACTCTATCTTGGGTTTGAGATGAAGCCGAATGTGCTGAGATTCTGCCGCTTCTCTCCGCTAGCATTCTGAGGTGGATATCGATAGGTTGATCAGGCCTAAATCCGGGGACAGGTTCTTAACCACTTGCTGAGGTTAAAAAAATGTAACGTGTTCACAAGGTGCTAATCACGTTATCGGTAGTAGATACGATAGTTGCCAGGTGGCCTGCTCTTCCAGAGAGGAGGCGAGAGCTGAGAACTAAAGGAGGCTTCGAGAGTGTACTGAGGAACAAAGAAGTAACCGTTCAACCAAGTATATTGAAATACTGTCTGTCGAAGTCTGCCTTTTCTATCGTAGAAACAGGCAGTCTTTAAATACACAAATCTGTTCATGTCTAGCATGAACAAAACTAATCAAAGGTATCAATCGATACACTTTGGTAAAACTTCTTAAGTATCAAAGCGATACTTAAAACAAAACATAAAACAAAACCAAGTATCAAACGATACTTAAAACAAACCAAGTATCAAAGCGATACTTAACACAAAACATAAAACAAAACCAAGTATCAAACGATACTTAAAACAAACCAAGTATCAAAGCGATACTTAAAACAAAACCAATAACCGAGTACCCGTACCAGTTACACTATACTAGCACCCATTGTGGTGAACATTTGTTAGACATCTCGGAAGACTATATGTTCAATAGAATAACTTTTAGGAAATACACCATTACCGAAATCTATAACAAAGGACACTATAGTGCCAACTGCAATCTCCAGTACCCCACAGAACATGTTTACTGACTGGAAATGTGAAAGGATTTCTGCGATTGTGTCAAATAATATGAACTCTGCTAGGCTAATAAGGAACGAATACAACTACTAGAAGGGAAGGCCCAGACCCTCCCGTTATCTTACGCAATATTTGAATCCTTTGCTATCGATTTTGCAGGACCATTCAATAAGTCCACTGGTTATAACACTATCTTGCTAGCTGTGAATTGTTTTTCTGGATACACTTGGCTCCTACCACTGAAGGTTACCAACACCTCTAAAGATACCTGAAATAACCTCCAGCGACACCTATTCACCTTCCATAGATACTTATTGTTTATTGTCAGTAATGTTGATCCCCATTTCACAGCCAAATTCTGGAAACAAACTGTAACTTTCCTTAAAATCAACCACATTATGGCCTGCAATGTGTTCACAAGATACTAGTTATGTTATCAGTGATAAGTATGATAGTTGGCAGTTGGTCCACTGTATCAGAGAGGAGGTAGGAGCTGAGGACTAATGGAGGCTTAGTAAGTATACTGGGAAAATAAAGAACAGTTCAAACAAGTATATTGATATAGTCTCTGTCGAAGTCTGCCTTTTTCACCATGACATCAGGCAGTCTTTAAATACATAAATCTGTTCATGTCTCGCATAAACAAAACTATTCAAGCGTATCAAATCATACACTTTGGTAAAACAAACCAGGTATCAAAAATGATACTTAAAATAAAACATCAAACTAAACCAAGTATTAAAGCGATACTTAAAACAAAACATAAAACAAAACCAAGTATCAAAGCAATACTTAAAACAAAACATAAAACAAAACCAAGTATCAAAGCAATACTTAAAACAAAATATAAAACAAAACCAACTATTAAACGATACTTAAAACAAACCCAGTATCAAAGTGATACTTAAAACACAATATAAAACAAAACCAATAACCAAGTACCCATACGAGTTACATGGCCACTCCCAGATATCACGAGAATAATGGCCAAGCAGAATGAAAGATCCGTGAAGTTAACACCAGAATTCAGAATATTATCAATGAACGACTGACCAACTGGGAACCTGCCCTTGCCATACTCGCTACTTACATCAATGCTGAATACTCAGGCACCCTAGGAATGTCTCTATACAAGGCAATCTTTGGCCTCTAATACCCTCTGCTACCTGTTATCTTATTCAAGAACTTCTCTATCCCCACCTCTAATAACTACTTAAACCGCCATCAAGCTATTCGGACTGATGACTTCCAAGCTATTAAAGCTGCCTGATTCAGGAGTACAACTACTGCCCAGAAACAACAATATAAGCATGTTCCTATTTTACCAGATTATATACTTATAGTCTATAGGAACATGTTTATTATCAATGTTGAGTATAGTAAGAAACTACAACCAAGATGGCAAGGACCTTTCAAAATCTTATCTTTTAATGAGCATATAGAAAATTATGTTGTCCAAATGGCAGGACACATGTATCGCCACAATACTGCAGTTTTCTATACCTCTACTTTCAAATGCTTCTACCCTAATAATAACTCTAAGTTCCCTAGAAGAACCTACTCTCGACCTGTACCTATCATTATCAATAAGAAGAATGAGTGGAAAGTTGAAGAAATCCGAGACCACTGCCTTTTGCATGGAAATAATCAGTTTCTGATCAAATAGAAAAAATACCCAATGAGCGAAAACAGCTGGGAACCACAGGAAGAACTAGAGCACACTATGGCTATGGTGAACTAGTGGTGGGAAGCCAACATGCCAAACAATTCCCTACCGCCAACAATCAGCTACATCATGATGTGCTTGATACCAACTATGCTGGAAACTGAGCTATACCAATTTGGACTAGAAGCCCGAGATAGATTTTGGGTACCATACTTTGAGTCAAAATTCAAAAGCAGTGACGAAAAGAATCAGGCTATGAAACAAATTCTCAACAACCTCATATAGTTATCATTTAGCATCCACATACTATAATAATATTAAACTATGTGGAGCTCAACATGAGGCTGTGATAACAGCTTGTTAGACTGTTGTTGAACCGTAATATTATCAAACCTGACGATTACTTCACTATTCTCTAGATAGAATATTGCTCTAATTGCAACAATGCTAGAGTGAACATAGACCATGAAGCTGGTATTCATGACTACTGTGACCTGCATTTCTTTGAGTCTCGATATTTTATTAAAATCTTATCTTGTCCCTGATGTGCCTCTTATGATGACAAGTTTATAGCAGAAACTGAAGCTATTAGTTTCTCTGACTCAGCTTTTGATAATTATTAAGATTCGTTTATTTAAACTGTAGTTTTGTTTTGGAGAATGTAACCAGTACGGGTACTTGGTTATTGGTTTTATTTCATGCTTTGTTTTAAGTATTGCTTTGATACTTAGTTTGTTTTATGTTTAATTTTAAGTATCATTTGATACTTGGTTTTGTTTTATGTTTGGTTTTAAGTATCATTTGATACTTAAGAAGTTTTACCAAAGTATATTACTTGATACTTTTGATAGTTTTCATTCATGCTAGACATGAACAGATTTGTACATTTAAACACTGCCTGATTCCATGATGGACAAGGCAGACTTCGACAAGACAGTATTTCAATATACTTGGTTGAACAGCTACCTCTTTGTTTTCTCAGTACACCTTCAAAGTCTCCTTTAGTTCTCAACTCTCACCTCCTCTCTAGTAGAGTGGGCCACCTGCCAACTATCATAGCTTTTACCGATAACCTGATTAGCATCTTGCGAACATATTACAGTAATGCTGCTTGTCCCACAAATTCATGTAAGCATCCTTGTCCAAACTATACTTCAACTCTGTAACCAGTATGTGTACTCGGTTATTGGTTTTGTTTTATGTTTTGTTTTAAGTATCGCTTTGATACTTGGTTTGTTTTAAGTATCATTTAATACTTGGTTTTGTTTTATGTTTTACTTTAAGTATTGCTTTGATACATGGTTTGTTTTAAGTATTGTTTGATACTTAGTTTTGTTTTATGTTTTGTTTTAAGTATCGCTTTGATACTTGGTTTGTTTTAAGTATCATTTAAAACTTGGTTTTGTTTATGTTTTTTGAGTATCACATGATACTTAATTAGTTTTACTAAAGTGTATCGATTGATACCTTTGATTAGTTTCAATTCATGCCAGACATAAACCGATTTGTGTATTTAAAGACCACCTGATTCCACAATGGAAAAGGCAGACTTCGATAAACAGTATTTTGATATACTTGGTTGAATGGTTACTTCTTTTATTCCTCAGTACACCCTCGAAGCCTCCTTTAGTTCTCAGCTCTCGCCTCTTCTCTGGAAGAGCAGGCCACCTGCCAACTATCGTATCTATTACCGATAACATGATTAGCACCTTGCGAACACGTTATAAACTCTAACATTTGATGGATCTGTCTTTAGCCATATTGGTTCTGGATTACTGAAGTCAATTGGTTATATAATATTTGCCTTTTTAATCAACTCCTTCCTATTGTTAAAGGCCTGATTATGACTAGGGCTCTAGATGAATGCTGCATTGCCAGTAAGGTCCATGAGTGGTGTAGTAACAGTGGCATGGTGCAGTAGGAACTGGGCGACGTAGTTGGCAAGTTCTAAGAACCCTATGAGTTCTTTCAGATTCTGGGGTATTGTCTATTCTATTAAACAAGATATCTTTCTGGGAGCTGTTTGTATTCCTTCATTGTCTATAATATGACCTCAGATATTGAGACTAGCAGCAAATAGGATAGATTTGTTTCTACTAGTGTAGAATTTAGCTTCTATTCACTTGGTGCGAAATGAACTGATATAGTATGCATGCTCTTTCTCAGAGTATAAGAAGATTAGGATATCATCAATGTACACTCATATAAAGTCGTGAAGATACTCACTTATCAGGTTTTCCATAATCTTCATAAAGGTAGCAGGTGCATTCAAGTTAGCCTATAACATAACTCAGCTAATGAAACTTCCAAAAGGGATTTTAAAACTGTTATAGCCCTTACTTTTATCATCCAGTCTGGTGTGAAAATCCATATTGCTTAAGTCTTTTTTGCTTAGGAATCTGACCTGTCCAATGGTATTCAGGATCTGGGTTTGGTTAGAGATAATAGAACTGTCCATAACCATGTTCTCATTTCATAATTTGAGATCAACTAGATAGCAGATTTTTTTGTCGTCTGCTTTGAAGCACCTTGTGCTTCTGCTTAGTAGATGATTCCTCTTCTCATGTTCTGATTTATCCAATCGCACAGCTGGTTTTTGTATGTATCTGGGATGGAGTAAGTTGGTTGATCTTTCAGATTAGTGGAGTCCCATAGGTGGATATAGTAGTTAACCTTCCTCATATGTGGCAGTTCTTCTGAAATTTGGTTTGGAAAAACATCAGAATATTCATCCAACAGGCATTGGACAATTGCTTCACAAACTGCAAGTTAGTATTCTCCTATTGTTGGTTTACATAAGACTCTCACCAACTGTTCTGATAACTTAATAATAGATTCTCCACATTTCATTGTAGCTTTGTGGCAGCTTAGGATTATATATCATGATTTTAATTATAATAATATTATACTAAGAACTAGTAATAATTATATAAATCTTATTTACTTATAATTAGTCATATATATAAAATCTAATATGTCTTACAAATTCCTGTCACTAATTCTAATAACAAGTCATTTATCACA
>NW_003299084.1:1201854-1244607 GCF_000151645.1 Tuber melanosporum
TATCACGGGACGAGAAGGCTGGATGAGTCGGTAGAGATAGTATGTAAGGTGGGAAAGGGTGAGCATGGTTCAAATATACTACTGTTTAGGTTAAATTACTTAAAGCACTATTGTAGACAATTATGAAGCTGCTAGTAATAAACACTAATTATAGTTAATTTACAATTAAGGTTTAAAAAATAGTTTATATCCAAAAGCAACTTGAATATAAATCTATCTTTCTTTTCTATTCAACTTATCAGCTGCATCAATATGTTCATATTTCTCATATTTCTCATTGTGATCTCCTTGTTTATTCGTACTTCTCCATAGCTCACCAGTAACTTTTCTTTCTTTATCCACTCTCTTCGCCTCGAAAACCATCACTGGGTAAACTTTCCCACTAGTAGAGCGAAAGAGAATTCTCTGACTAGTAATCTCTGTATCCATAATATCAAACTGATTACCGCTATGCTTAAAGTCTATAATAAATATGTTAGTTTACTTATTCCAAGTATAAATAAATTATATTCAAAAGAGACTATTAAAAAATTGACCTTTGTTATTTTGTTTTGTCCACAAGTGATGACCTGGTTCAGACTGAGATTTATTGGTAGAATTGGATGTCATTCTTAAGACTATTAGTAAATTTAATATAATAAGTATTTAGAATGTATACATTACCTGTTTAAAAACAATAATAATACAAATAAAAAATAAGGTAAAGTAAAAGTAAAAGATGGAAGAATATTGTATTTCTGTGTGCAGTTTTCTGATTTGGTGAGTTTTTTGAAACTGACATGGTGCAGGATGTGGTATAAATAAGTTTTAAAAAATTTATAATATGTACTGCTAATATAAAATAATATAAATAAAACACAAAATAAGTAATTTTTTTCATATTAATTTTATAATTAGTATGATAACTTACTTGATATCTGGTAATAAACTTTTTTTACAAGGCTAAATCATCAGTTAAAATACTATTATTTATTACAAATCAGATTTTAATAATATCTTCTTGCTTTAGACTCCAGATTGAGTAATTAAGAGATAATGTGATTATTAATTACCTAATTCTAGATGTAATATAAAATATTAATCAATTTATTAATTCTATACGTTCTCTATTTTAATATATTTCTTTATTATTATAGACTATAAAACTTTCTCTTTTAATTCAGTATTCTTTCTGCTTTATATTACTCAAATCAAGTTTTATTAATTGAAAAGAAAATTACTATTGCATCCTGTTTTGGGTATTACACATACAGTATTTTCTAAAATTTTATATAATAATATTCTTTTTTCTCAAACCTTACAAATAAATACATATCTATTTATCATGTATTAAAAAAAAAGCTATTGTTGAGTTTTTTTTTAAGAACTGCATTTCTCTTGTACTTTAAAAAAAAATTTATAATATATAATCATCACAAACTAGATGTCATACTATTAATGTAAAAATTTGAATCTATTTTTCCACATATTATGAGATTCAAGGAAGTTATTAGGAGTCAAACTATCAAATTGCAGCTGATATCTTTAGCTTTATATATTATATTCATCTACAAAATTTGATTCTATGGAGATTCATGTTATTTTATAAACTATCTTAAAAATTCAAATATAATATAAAAAGTAGATTCTGAACACATTTAGGTAAGAAGTAAATAGTAATAGTAGTATAGTAGTGAATATAGATTGGTAAATGCTTACAGACCTATTTCTTCTAAATAAAATAGGTACCCACCTCATATCAATACAGATTACATATCGTTATAATCAAGGAAAAAATAGGAAAAAATAACTTAAGTGTAAACATATTTGATCCTGAAATCTGCTAGTAAAAGCTGAATAACTACAAAATAATCTACTAGTGTGACACATTAAGAGATAATACTCAAGACAGTTTAAATACATCCCAAATGCCAGATGAGAAAAATAACTTATATAATCTTTAATCATTACCATGAAATACTAAGAAGATAACATCATCCAATTATGATAATAGTAAATAAACCAAATTTCAACAAGGTCCTCGCAACTTCCCCCCCACAGAACCCAAAAGCTACTTATTCCAGAATTCTTACAGGACATATTGGGTGAGGCAGGAGTTGTCGTGGTCGCCTCATACTAAATTTACCTACTCGAGTACAATTACAACCCTTGCACTATTGATGGAGTGACTGAATTCTATGATATATCACGGATAAAAAGCCACACTAATTCCTATTGGCTTAACTATTGCTACCGCACGGTACTCGCTCTTGGTGCGTGACTGCCAAAACTCGGCAGTGCGCACACTCGAGTACCGCTCTGCACCCGACCCCAGGCCACAAACTGGCATCATGCTCCCTCCATAACCCACCAATCGCCTCCCAATCTGAAGTGTGTAAACTCTCAGTAAAGTATTCTACAGGTATGGTATGTCACCACAACAATTCTCACCCCCTCTGAAAAGCTCTGCCGAGTAGAGCAAGAATTGGAATTTTTCATTTTTTTTACTCCAGCCATAGCCCAATAGCAACCACACGTGATCGCTAGCCCAACTGTCAATACAAAGTAGGAAGTATCATACGAGTACAAGTACAGTACATGTGCGATAAGGCTAAAAGTGGCGATACTGACCCTCAGCTGAGCATACAGTTGTCTACGGCACGCCCCGTTCCGATCAAATAAATCTACCGTAAGCACGCCTAGCGGGTAGGGCTGGGATAACTTAACGCAACAGTTCCTATACTATACAGTACATCGGAACTCTGCAGGTATTCTGAGCTTATTTTTTTTCCCCTCCATTCTGACGTTACCCAGGGGGGTTCACTTCGTTTAAACTACTGTATGACATAATCGTTCTACTTCTGTGTTCCCGCTCCGGCGCTCCCCGGCCCAACAACTCGTCTGCCGGTGAGTGTAATCTTGTCATGCAACCAGTCTGACCCTTTACTGTACTTTAGCTATGTACTCGTACATGTACAGTACTCGAGCACATGTACAGTACTATGTACTGTACATGTTTCCCATCATGACATAAGATCGGTGCAGAGTTGTTCGCTGATGCTGATGACAAGACAATTTAATCGTATGCAAGTGTTCCTTTCATCGATAATCTAGACAATCCCTGCTATCCAGAACAACAATCCAAATTAGTTACCTAAGATTTTAGTCCACGGGACAAGAATTGCAAAAAGGAACTCCCACCCGACCCAGGAACTTCCCACCGAACCACCAACCTCTTAATTTACCGCGAGCATCAAGGAAAAGAAAGCTCCCTCAGAGCCTCATGACCTTTAAACTTGTCTGCCTCCTCCTCTCCTCTCACCATAAAACCAGAAGCTCCAATCAGAGCTCTAAGTTACTACTGTAACAAACGCTTCCTCAACTACCCCATCCCCCACGTAACCACCAATCAATCATAATCCGGGGAAAAGGGACGGGGGCTTGGCTCATGCCGGGGTGGTGCCTCATTCACTATTGTGCGAATGTGATTACCTTTGAAAATACGGGTAAGCACTCGAGTTTAGCACGGTATCCAAGGTGGACTGCGCGCGGTGGGGTTGCGCTTGGCGGTTGTCTCTGTACGACGGGAATTGGGGGGAAGGGGCAGTGCCCCCGACTCTGGTAAGGCTGACCGACAGTTGATGGTGCAACTCCACTATCGCCCAGTGGTCAATCGGGTACGTACTCGGGCGCTGTATGGGAAGTGGCAGTCTACCGAACCTCGAGTGAGGCGGACAGGCCAGTCTGAAGTTTTCAGATGGACCATATCCCGCCACGATACCACGTAATAATTGGCTGGTAGCAATTATCCAAGATAAAAGTCTTGGCGCAGTTGCCGCAGCTGTCAGTCGATGATTGGTGGGCTCTGGCGATGGTTTCGATTGGGTCTGATGGATTGCTGAGTGTCAACCAATGGATTGGAGTCCTTTGAAAAACTCTCCTAGATTAGGTGCGCACCGTACGTATGCTACCAATATAATAATAACAGGTGTGCTAGATCAATATTTCTAAAGAATAAAGTATCAGGACAGGAGAATATTTTCTCAATTTCTTTAAATCTTATTAATTATACCTCTTATAGACTAAAAAATAATAATACTCAAAAACAGACTCACCAGGTTGAAGAGGAAAAATAGTTTAACATACTAGGTACCAATATTTTGACAGATACTAAAGGGACTTTTAGCAATCACATATAAAATTTATATTCAAATTGTGCTTTATACATGTACTTTGTAACTTACTAATCCCACAGTTTAAATCTACTTATATAATCACCCCAGTCCATTACAATTGGTCGTTCTTAAATCGAGTTGTACACAACACTGAAGGTATTTGAATTTCAAATTAAATGGTTATCAAGCACAACCAAAGCATTTTTATTCTAAATTGTACTTTATTTTCAGGGAAAACAGGGTTTTTTCCCGGTCGGCTACCGAGCAGGGCCTTAGTGTCTATGCATGCCAAACACGTCTCCATTTATCTTTTATTTTTTTTATGCTGAAAAAAATGCCATAAGATTGAGAAACAAGCCATTTTTCTTCTTTTTTATCTTCAGGGTGTTCTAGCGAAACAGTCAACCAACCAAAAGCCCGGAGCTGATAGCCAAGGACTGAGCTGGATTGGATACGGTTGGCCTTGGTCCCACGGAAAGGTTGGCTCCCCTGCGGGTGGCGCTGTGCATGACGTACTGTATTATTCCGACTGGAGGCAGGTAAGGGGCTCAGCCATACCATATTGAACTGGTTGGGGAGTAAGTTTAACTAGGTATCATATCATATCATAATGTATGACCAGCATTCGTCGTCTCCGGGGTGCCTCTGTGTAACTCTGCGGTGCTAGCAACTCTACTGCACCTACCCTACCCTACCATACAGCTGATAGACTGGAAAAGTCTTGGGCTTCCTCCTCTATTTCTTCTTTCCCATCCCCCTCCCTCCCGTCATTCACACCCCTCGCTCTACCCTCCCTTCCTCCTCACAGCCATCGCGAAGAAGGACCACTCACTCGTACACCGACTACCACCTTACACTACACCACTACGACTAGCATCTAGCTCATGATCTCTCCAAACGAAACCGTCCGGAGGGGTGGTCGCGGCCTGTCCTACGATCCTGCCACGGGAACTTACACGCGCCCCCGCAAATCGTCGCAGACGGCGCCGCCACCACTACCACCCAAAGAGATAGACCCGTCATACTCGAACGAATACATTTACTCGCCCATCACCAAGGAGACTCACCGAGTCGCCGAACTCGACGGCGATTCTGATGCGGGAAGATTAGATTTGGAGGACAAGCTGGGGGACTCATCCAAGAGCGAGCAGAGACGATGGAAGGAAAAACAGAAAGCCAAGAGATTACCGAAAAAGAAGCGGCAACTGAGAATCTTATCACTAGGTATGTGCCTTCGGACCCCCCTCCCCCCGCCTAGAAGGCGCTAGCGTCGGCTAATATTGGGATCGTTTTTTGCTTTTTTTCTCAGATGGCGGCGGAATAAGAGGTTATTCTACACTTGTTATCCTTCAAGAGTTGATGCACCAGATATATGTCCAGACTCATAATGGGAAAGGGCCCAAAACTCCTGCCGATCTTCCTCGACCATGCGACTACTTCGATTTGATTGGTGGCACTGGGACTGGGGGGTTGATCGCCTTGATGTTGGGGAGGATGAGGATGGATGTTGAGAGCTGTAAGGAATACTACGTGCAGTTAACGCGTTATGTTTTCATCACAGACAAGACTATTTTGGGAGTACCTTACGGGAAAACTTTGTTCAAGTCTAGTCGTCTGGAAGAAGCTATCCGGCACTGCGTCCGAGAGAGTAGGTTCATTACATTTGCCCTATTTATAGAATCATTTGTTTACTAATAGATCATTCTTTCTCTAGGCACCAAGTTCGACACGGACAAAATTATTCCGCATTCCCCGCCTCCAACGAGTCCTCCAGCCATGACGCACAAAAGGACTGACTCATGGGCGGATCGGATTTCTCCAATCCGTCGCCGCGCCTCTTCACTCGATCGTGATCAACCCCGCGGCCGACGCGGATCGGGCGGGACTCGGAAAGCGGGGAATCCCGAAGCTCCCCTGTTTGACAATCGACCCGGTAGGTGTCGGACGTTCGTCACGGCTGTTTACAAGGGTACATCGCCAGAGTCGGCCGCGCCACCAGTATTGTTGCGCACTTATCCATCGGCGGCCGAAAGCACTCCATCGTATGATTGTAAAATCTGGCAGGCCGGTCGAGCGACATCGGCTATTGAATTCGCTTTCAAACCGATTACAATCGGACAAAACACCTTCCTAGACGAGGGTAGTGGGATATACAATCCGGCCATGCAAGCCCTGGAAGAAGCGCGAAACAACGAGTTCCCCGGCGATGAAATCTCCGTATTCGTTTCTATCGGCACGGGCAAGCGCCATGAAGCCCCCCCCCAATCACCGGGCCGTCACCGAACTAGCCGTGGTGAACGGCACCACAGCAACCATAGCTCTGTATCCCTCAGTCAGCAAAAGCCGCCCTGGTGGGAGGGCCTGATATCCTCGCCCTTCGAAGGTTTCGCTGAGGCGCGAAAGCGGCTCTACTCCAAGGTGGACGACTGCGAGCGCGTGCACAGGATCCTCATCGACGGCGAGGACGGTGGGCGCCCGGGACTGGCTAAAATGGGTGTGCCGAGGGAAGACTACTACCGCTTCAACGTGGAAGTCGGTGTCGGCGAGTTTGCTCTGAATGAGTGGAACCGCCTAACGGAAGTCAGCACGGGCACCCGGCGATACCTTAGCCAGCGCGAAACTAGCGGCCTGGCGCGCGAGTGCGCTTCCAAGCTCGTGAGGATAGATAAAGCTAACACCGCACCCGCAGGAGAATTTCTCAACCCAAAGCACCTCGACAAAGAAGCCTTCCCCCAATCCTCCCCCATAAGACCCAAACCCTCCATCCCCCCACAAGACATCGCAGAACTAAGCGCCGAGATCGACCACGCGACAGCTGATTGGGCCTCCCCTACGGCTTCCTCCCCACCCCCAGTCTCCCGACACGACACGCACCCGGCCTTCCGAGTAATCCTGCCCGACCACCGTCACCACATCCCGCAATCACCAACAACTGAAGCGATGACTATGGACCAGGTTATGACGCCAGAAATACGGGTGCAGGAACCACCGCAGTTACCGCCGAAGCAACCGAAACCCGGACGTCCGCTGTATCATCAGGAACACCCGTACTATCAGGCCGCGCAGGAGATGCCTACGCCGAATCCGGAGATTAGGGTGACGAGTCCGACAACCGTGGCAGGCGGAGATAGCGATGATGAGAGGAGGGGCGGGGTTCCACTTGGTGGGGGGAGGAGGAGGAGGAGGAGGAGCACCGGGAGGCGGTAGAAGTGGGGGTCTCTTTGTATCCTTTCTTGTTTTTTTCTAGTTCCATTTGTTTTGTTTATTAATGGGCGGGAAGAAGGTTGTGCTGAGCCAGCAGGAATATCCTTTTTTTTTTTCTCTACTTTTTTCTCTTCCTCCTAGAAATATTCCCTACCGTCCTCTATTGTCTCTACCGATTCCCTTTTTCCACCGGGCTAGCCGGGGGTCTCGCCTACCAGTTCGACCCATCCTCATCCACTCTAGCGCGATCTTAGTTTTCTCCCTCCACCCCCATTTCCTTCCCCGATCCACAAGCAAGTAAGCAGCCGCAAGCGCGATACCTTACTGCGCGCAGATTAATGTATTTAATGGTAACGATGATTCGTTTCCCCTACCATCTTTCTTCCGCCACCGCCGCTGCATACAATAAATACAATCCGTGAATTACTGTATAGTCCAGCACATCCAAGCACTTTCCACCACCTACCCGACCCAACACCACATCTTTGCTCCATGTACTAGTACAGTATTGTGCTCGTGCGTGCCGTTAACCAACCCCATCCCGTCTACCGTGTTTCCTGCTCCACCATTCCGATAGATGTGTATTTTTACTAAAGAGTGCTCGTATCACGGGAAAGTATATTACGGCACAGTACTCCCGGTTTGGGAAGGATTGATTGATGGTTTGGTTGGATAAACGGGTTCTTGTAGGGATTCTGGTGGATTATCATAGTTTAGCTCCTGCAGAGGGAGGGCGAGGGGTTATTGTGAGAACATATGGATTGTCATGACTGGCTCGCTCGGTGATATGGATTGACTGTGGGATTTTGGTTCCTGGATTAGGCATCACTACGGTGGGGTGCTTCAAAGGTATAATAGCCTAGCTTAGTTGTTGATCCCCGAGGAAGGAAATTCTATGAAGCGTTTACCGCACAGTAGTCACAAACTCTAAAGGATGAAGCTCAAAACAAAACAAAATTCGTTTTTGTTAAAACGCCAACAACTTGTGGTTCCAAACAACTTATCAACTCTCTCATTCCCGCACCGCCCACCCACATCCTGCCACTTTCCCCCTCTACCGGTACTCGGGTACAACAAGCCCGAAACCAACTCTAACACCCCGAGATCCCCAATGCCGCCGCAGTCGTAGAGCCAAGCCCCACCCACGCCCTCATAGCATTAATAATCGGCAAATCTCTATGCACACGCGTGTACTTTCCGGGCGAAATAGTGTACGAGCACGCGTCAGCAACATAAGCGGTATCCCTGGGCACACCAAGACATCCCGAGATCGCCTGGTTACCGGTATACAGGGAGCAGTCAGAGTGTCCGTCGGGGAATCCTGAGGCGCCGTTGTCCATGAAGGAGTATGAGGAGAGGACGAGCTTGATGTGCCAATTGGCATCGGTGCGGGAGAAGAGTTGGACTTCGAAGCCACGGTGCTTAGCGGCGTCTTTGTCCTTGATAAGGACGGAGCCTTTGTTGGCCATGTCGCGAGAGGAGGAGCCCTAGATAATATTAGCCATAATCATGGGATAGAGAGTATTAGTCGCGAGGGGGCGTAATTACAGGGTTCTGTTGGTCGTGATCGTCGTTCTGAATTGCGAAGCGTGATGCGGGAATAATCCAGCTGCCGCAGATAGGCATTTCCTTGGGATAATCTGAACTCCAGACCTTGACCTTGGTAACCTCTGAATCCGAAAGACCAGCAGCCTTGAGCTGGTTGTCAAGATTGGTGTACCATGACCATTCCCCCCCACTACAGGCCAAGAGGCTGGATTCTCCGCCCATTATGACCTCGAGCCACGTGATCCAATCCGCGGGCATGCTGCCTCCCATCTTCGCCTTTACGCGGCCAAGAATTTGCGCCACAGATGAGGGGCCAATATGCTTTGCTGCGTCAACACGGAAGCCAGTGAAACCGATTGACAGAAGGTCTACAAGGTAGGTCGCTATCCTATCCTGCACGTAGGGCTTCTCGGTATTCAGATCAGTGAGTCCCAAGAGCCATCCCTTCGTAATAACTTGCCCGTCGGTCCAGGAGTTCAAGGTTCTTTCACAGTGAAAGTCAGTTGGGCCATAGGGAACAGATGGAAACTCGAGAGTAGGGCGAGTACCGGTGTACGGGCTCAGAAGGTAGGTGTTGCTAAAGAGGTCAGTAGGACTTCAGATATGAGTTAAGGACAAGTATACCCGGAGGTAAAGTATGGAGAACCGTCGGTGGCATTGCGACCTGAGTACTTAGCGCAACTGGAAACTCTGTGGTTTTGGATGTCTAGCGAGAGTGAGAAGTTAAAACCTCCTGCAATGGGCACGGAAACCTACCACTTCCTTGGCCAACCATGTGATTGATAACTGCATCAGCGTAGACGCGAACACCTTCGGTGCGGCATGCCTGGATCATAGCTCGCAGCTGAGCCCTTGTCCCCATACGTGAGTGAAGTCTATAGCTGACAGGTTGATAAGAGAGGTACCACGGCCGGAACTGGTTATCTAGCTCGTAGTAGTGCGATCCCCAAACGTGTTCCGTTGCCGGCCAAATCTTAACACCCATCCATCCAGCCTTTCCGAGGAAAGCGCACTCCTTTGCAACATCATCATACGGCCATCCAAACAACTCGATAATACCACCCTTTTGCCCATCCGAGAAAGTGCTCTGCGCAGCTGATAGAGGAGCATTTTGCCAGAAGAAATTGAGAGGCTCGAGAACCAGGCTACTTCCATCAGATCCAGTGACTGTTATTTCCAATTGTCCAGCAAATCCCGAATTAACTTGAAAGGTATTGCTCGACTGGCCAACGCCGTTGAAGGAATACTTCAAACACTCGCCCGTACGACTAGCAGCATTGACAACAACAACAGCCCGAGTTCTGTCAGAGCTATATTGGATATCGGCATACCCGACGAGATTGCGGTAATCTTGGAATGATTTAAAATAACCATCCCCACCTTCCGGGGGAGTCTGCCAACGCCGCCTCTCGGCAGAATCGGGGAATGTGTAAACGCCGTTAGCGCATTTGTCCAGCCCGTTCCAGTTTCCGCATCCAGAGGGAACAGTAGGGACCGGTTCGGATGGGATCTTGGAAGGGATGATTGCCGGAGGGATACTAGGATCTACAGGTCCGATACTAACGGGTGTACCGGTACAAGTAGTAGTAGTAGTTGGGATAGTGGGCGTAGCTGTGGTACCAGATCCAACCGAAGTGGGGGGAATAGTAGTAGTCGAGGTTGCTGCGCCAGTTGTAGTAGGAACCTGGTAATTATCAGTGTTTCCGGGGTCATAGTAGCTACCGCATCTGGTATTAGTATTAGGTGCCCTACTAGCCAGATTTACCATTTTAAAAAACTTACGACGTTCCGCTAACATCATACTTGATGTGAAACTGAGTCGCACCGGTAGCTGTTCCTGAGAAAGTCCATATTTCATATCCATCCGTACCCTGAACAGACCAGGTGGCGGAAATCTTTTGACTATCGCTCCATGTGCTTCCCACAGCATAGAAAACTGTTACGACTTTCCGGTATGCGATATTTTGTATCTGTAGAAAACTGTGAGCATTCACATTCTCTATGGAAATAAAAGGTATCATACCCTAACAGAGCCAGAAAGAACATTATCCGTAAATGTCCATGATATGAGGGAAACCTGTGTTGCATCCTTCCGCAGAGGAGTAGCCACTGCCAAGGCAACAAACATCAGAAGTTGTAAGATAAACATCTCTGCAGCAACAAGTCTAGCAATCTACTCTCCAAACGTCCCAACCCAGAAGCTTGAGTTCTGCGCTTCCCGAAAGCTGCTTCGTCTGCACATTCCACGGCCTCTCCTTTTGCAAAATATCTCCTGCTCATCCCCCCCTCACCAGGCATATCTCCATCTCCCTCTGACTGCGGAGAAGCGAAGAGAGCCCTCACCAAAACTCCCATTACACTCAATTTTTCTCCGGGGATCTGCTGGCAGCCGCAGCGTGCGGGGGGTTTGTCTCTCGTTTAAGCCAGCCTAGGAAAGTACTCACATTTTGGGAAGGAAAGAAACCAGGCAGACTCAATATAAGTCCAAGCCCCGGCAAGTAGTGCCACCTGACCGGTATAAACCATTTAGCCGCCTGCGAAAAGGCGCCACCTCCTGTTTCCTACGCTCAACCGCCCGCGGTTTCTTGTTAGCTATACGTTTGCCAAAAAGAGATCTCGGGAGCGTTGAAGTAGCTGTACTATCGTGCGATCAAAAAAAAAAAACCATGGGCCATGTTGGGCTAGAAAAGCGGGAGCATAGATATGTATGGTACAGTACCTGAATTGGTGTTTCTTCCGTCCTGACAAGCCCCGGCTAAATTTGATTCCGGCTAACTTACCCGTTGGCATAGTCAGTATGAAATAAGATCCCAAGCCTGCGGATACTACTACAATGGCGGATACTGTCCCGAAGCTGCTGAAGTATCCGGTACAAAAAACCCGGCAGATCTCTCCATATGTATCACGGAATGGCATACAATACCGGATGAAAGGGAATACAAGATTTATGAACAACATGGGGATTTCTAAGACGTACCTGCTTTCGATAAACCTGAAATTCCTCAATAGTCCAAACCAGGTAATCACCAGATCGACCTTGAAGCTACAAAACCACGAGGCGTAAAACTTATGTAGCATTGGGGGGCCACCAAACAACCCGACACGACCACCACCAAACCCCGCAGAAAGCCTTGGCCGCAAAATGCGAACCCCGTGGGGCGATAACGCAAAATCACTGTAGGCGTCCTAAGATATGCTTCACCAACGGTGAGGCGGAATGGAAACGGAGAGGAAGATGAGCACTAAAATCCCGTGTAAAAGGAGCCGTCCTATCCTACTCGCCTCCAAAAAAAAATTAGCTAGATTTCGGGAATAGTTTACCCAAATGGGGGAGGTCTTCTACCTTCTCCACGAATAAATTCCGAAAAGATGCACGCGCGTGTTTGATAATTCGAAACTTTTTCTTCGGCTTTTGCCCTTTGCCCCACCGCGTAGAGCGCTATCTGATTTATCTGGTGGAGGTACGGGTAGATGGATATCTGGTTGCCGAATGGGATGGAATGGCTAGAGGTGACAGGTTAATGTTTGCTTTTCCTGATTATGATACCCCCTCCTTTTATTCTCTCCTTTCCTTCGTTCCTCTTGGAAGTTGGTAGAGGGAAGGAAGAGGGTCAAGGGATCAGGTCGGGAGCCCTGAGGTTACGTTTATACTTTAGAGGCTTGTGTAACCGAACAGGGTTCATATGCAATCATACGATGTCACTCGTTATGCCTGAGCAGCTGACTTGTGCACATGTGCAGTGTGCACTTGCGGGGGGTATTTGTGCACAGAGAAATTTCTACGCACAGTGTAAAATGCACAAATTTGAGTCAGAAGAAAAGAGAGGGGAACACTGATCCCTGATCTCAATCCGTATCCTTGTAGACATCCTTCCTTTCTCTTCTGCATTCACTGCACTCGGCGTTACCAACCGTCTTAAGCATTAGTTTTTATATTCAATTCTCAATAGGTCTTCACATTTTGGGATTTTTCCCACTTTGCTTCCGTTTGCAAAGACACTCCCGAAGGAGCACCGAGCGACACGGACCACCCCGAAAGGGGAGAAAACATTATGATTTCAGGGAAAGGGTAAGAAGGGGGGATTAGCCTGCGGTGCTGTGGAACCTGTTGCATAACCTTAAGGATCACATGAAAATCTGCTCGAGTATCATAAGGTAACCTGCGATAATACTCGCACCCTCCTGACCCTCGGCTTCAGGGCTCTGTCTGCCTTGGAAGGATGACAAGGTCAAGCTTGTCACTCGGCACGTGCACAACTTTCTGGGAAGCTTGATTATCATAGTCTACCGCTAATCTCACCCCGGCGTTCAGATGTTTGGTGGACTACCGGTACCATAAAAACTCCTTGAATCCACCATCGCCAATCTAAGCAATCAGAGACACTATTCCACCCCAATAAGGAATAGTGTTTTCTAGAGGCGGTAAAGGTTGGGTGTTCTGAGCTTGGTAGATCTCATTAACCGGTATTCACAATTCTGTTAACCTACTCTGCTAAGCCAATTGTGGTTTAGTACGGGAATTCCCTTAGCCGATAGATATGATACATCCGTCACGTGCCTTGTTCGGGCACGCTGATACGAGAAACACGGAGCCCTCGGGAAATCCCTCCCGGGAACACCTACTGTATGATACGACCATTGGGGATCGCCCAAATCATTTGAAAGTCCTCTTGATTGGTGAATTCTTTCTACTCTGTTGCTCCATGGGATCGGTGCTGAAAAACCCACTTTTATACAGTATCTCCACCCCCGAAGCTGAGGAGCAAGACCGGGATTAACCTCTATTTCTCCCTCACACCTTACTTTTGATACCGGTACCACTCTTTAGGCTAGCCCCTGTCATAGTCTTACACACTTAGCCATGAGTAGAAATGTGTCCGCGCATTCTCCCCCCGCTAACTGCTAACAGAGTATGCTCCCTTCGTCAGGAATCTCCCCCCCTCCCAATCGGAAATCAATCGGAAATCGGCCAACAACAAACCCGGATGCACCGCATTAACTTAACTGATTTTCGACGAGAAAACCTTTCAAATACCATGGAAAACAGGGGGGTACCTTTATAATACCATTCTTGGCAAAAACATACCATTGCAAGGTTTCACATTGCAATGATCAACAAAATATTCACTCTAGCACAGAGTTCCCCAGTCTTTTTACCCCTCAAACAATCCAAAAATATTGTAAAAAATCTTATAAAAAAGCCAGAACTACTTGAGACCTGCTAATATTTTTTTATATTTTTTCTAGCAATCTTCTTAGGATTCTTGGCCCAAAAAATCACCAAGAACATACTACTCTTAAGCAAGGTCAGACCAAGGTGGTTCTGTGCGAAGGTTTCACTTTTTTGATGGTATATTTCTCGGTCAATGGTATCCGGAAGGTTTTTTCGCCAAGAGCATGGTATTGAAAAGGTTCACTCGATTTTCGACCCCTACTCGAGTAAGTCTACACAAGGCACCGCATAACGTTTAAACTAGCGGCCTGAGTAACTGAGCACGTCATTGCGCCACCAGTGGGCGTGGTCGCGCCAATGGAGGACAAAGTCAGGAACCAACCGTCTTCTAGATTTGCAGTGAAAATTTCCACGGCGGTGCAGAGGAGGTAGAGATTCTCTTTTACGCTTACCGCCTAGCACTACCGTTCTTTATTAGAAATCCCATTAGGAAGCAAAATCTGCGGGAAAGGGGATAGTGGCTTTATCCCAATTAGCCTCACCTGGCGCGTTCAAATCTCCGGAACCGCTGATCCTCGTCCAGCCCTTCTGGCATCACCGACTGGCACTCACTCACTTCAAATCTTCACAGTGGCATCATTATCAGTGCCCCCACACGGCGTACTGCACCCATTCACCATCCTCACGCAGTTCCCTTCAGCGCTGACGTCACCCTGTATGGTGTCCGCCTTGACTCCGCACTCGCCTAATATCTATGTTGCTACATTTACAGCACTGGCTCTGACGTAGTTCAGCGAGACGCTCTGTTGCAGTGCCAAGACCCCCGGAGCCGCCTGTTATCAGCACACTTTTTCTCCCTCGCGTGGGATCGTTTTTGGACGCGTGAATCTTGTCTCCTTCGAGAGAGGAGGCTCTCCTCAATTGATGGAGAGAGGAAGGGGGGGTAGAATTGGGTTGGGGGGAATTAAGGCTGTGATCAAAGCACGGTATGTAATCGCATTATAGTTCTTGGGCAAAAGTCATCGTCGGTGGGTACAAGTACTGTAATGTGCCAGTCGGGGCGCACCAAAATCATCATGGAAATCTTGGCTTGCACCCCCACCCCTCAGTTAATTAAAAAGAAACATATATCAACAGAGAGCCGATGACCCAGTGGTTCTAAAACTTGTATTTCTATAGCAAATCTATCTATTCTATGGATAGCTCTCATTAATCAGTGCGACCTATCCCAAAACTGGACTTAAGCGCTGGGAATTTGTATGGGCCTCATACAAAAAGTTATGATATGAAAATCTCCAATCTCACAGCACTGTTCATGCAATCTTTTAATCGAGTTGAATATCTCTGAGGATAAAGAGCGGGATAGAAACGACCCAGGTCCGATTCGGTATGTATAATATGTATGATACAGTACGGATTTTGAATAAAATTTAATCCTGAAAATGGAAAGTAAATGAGATTTTATGGGATATTTGCTTTTGGTACAGAACTTACTTGATTATGATACCATGGTCAATATTTTCCGCCCGCACGGAAGTTGGACTTTGATATCGGATCTCTTTCTTTCTCCACCGGACGAACGAACCAGCCAATAGTATATATATTTTTTCCTATGATATCATACCTGGAAAATTTACTGCAAGGTAATGATGTTTATTGCGATTGCTTTACCTTGTTATACTAGGCATTTCGGTATTTCGGAAAACTTATTTTGTCCCACCTAATAGCATGCCATTTGGTAAAAAAAAATCTCACTTTTTGTGGCAGAGTATAGTTCTAGAGTATCTTACTATATAACGGTGGGTATGATCCCCTCAAAATGACGCAAAAACACTCTCGCGGCCATTAATTAGTCAGGATCCCACCCGAAATACTGAATGGAAGATTAGAAATAAGTACACTTCGACGGGATGGAATAGGGCAGGAAGTGGGAATTGGGAATTAAGTACCGCCCCCAAGGGATTTAATGAGATAAAGTTATAGATCAGGGAATGGTAACAGTACTGTATTCTAAGTAAAAGTTAGACAATCAATGAACAATGGTAGAAATAGGTCAATGATTACATTTTTATTACATTGCAAGAGAATTGAGTTAAGAGATGTGAGTTTATTGTGTACTGTATATAGGTACAATGTTTATCCTACTATATGGACTTTGTGTTTATACAAAAATAGTCAGTACTGTAGTTATGTACTGTGTAATTGAGGAAATCTGGTATTATTGTGGAAAGATATCTGAGTTACTGATATTCCTAGCATTCTTAGTGCTAACTACTAATACTATACAGTGAAACCTCCGTTATCTCCAGGACGTGGGGAGATTGTCTTCCCTGGAAGTAAAGAGGGGATGGAAACCAGAGGATAGGCTCTAGGGAATAGAGGTGAGTTCAGAGAGAGAAAATGAGTGATAGTTCATGATTGCATACAGGTTTTAACACCACATGTTTAGGTTCCGGAAGGGTAATACACACCTCCCATCTGCTGGACCTTCATTCTAAAAACACACATATCCGAGTCCATTCAACTCGCTATCTCGCTAGTATCTGGCAATTTGTCTACAGCTTTGCCCGGGAGGCGAGGTGAAAAATAATTTCATGCAAGCGAACCCTGGAATTTAGGAACCATTTACCGCCCGGAAAGAGGGACTAATAGAACCCTAGAACATAGAGGAGGAAAGGCCATAGAACGAAACTTATCCCCGACAAGCGATAGAGATATCATACCTGGAAACATCGGAGGGGGGAGTTATCGGAGGTTTCACTGAAAGATGAAGTTATACCTGCCTCCCAGATCTCTTATATATTCTGCTTTCAGTATCCCATCGAACTTGAAACCAAGATTTGATCAATTGTAGTATGTGGGTTGGATTGAGGTTCTACTTTAATAATAAGATAACTTGGTACACTCATGATTTATCTATGAGGATTTATTATAGTTTCGAAATAAGAATCAATCTACTGCTGAGAATCGGGACTCATGTTCGCTGTCAATTGAGGTTAAAAAAAATCTCGATTAGAATTCCAAAGTGGGGGTAAACTATTTCAGCTTTTGTGAGAATACTTTTTACTGGAGTTATTACTCCATGAACATTACTTGAAGTCTCTTTAAAACATCAAGTCAGTTACGGGGTATGTATTTTTCATTTGAAGCAAAACCCCCGGAAACCGACCTAGAATTATTGTATAACACTGGTTCAACTTATCTAAATATATGTATTTCTTCTCCACTCTATCATGCTTCGACGACCTCCGCGGGGCAGTACGATACCAACAAAATTGCTGGAGGGACGCGGAAGGAAACGAAAGAGTGCAAAAAATATAAAACTAGCAAGTATCTTCGATAGGTGGGAATGTATGATACAAGGAAGAAAAGGGTCCCTCATAGCACTAGTTCTCGGAAGCAGTCCAAATCACACCAAGCGCCCGGGACCGGCTACCATTGTGAGAAAGGATATGAAATTTCTAGAGGTCTTTTTTTAAAGAGAAAAATCTTTTTAAAAAAAACTAAGTCGTGGCCAACTTAAGTTTACCACCTACCTCTAAAACCCCTACCAAATCTTCCCCACAAGTACTTTTCTCGCTCTATAGATTCTTACCCATCCAGGGAAAAAAACCCATTACCACTCTGTAGAAAAAATTGGGATAGCCTGTCATGAACTCCATCGTAGGGTCAACCTTCCGACTCCACCGGAGAACATAACGGCTAATCAACAATGCAAGTTCTTATGGTCTCCCCCCCCCCAGCTCCTGTTTCACCCTTGATATTTGGCTTTGTTGGGGGGAAACGGACAGGGCTCATGAATACTGCTGAAAATTTTACTAGATCCCTTTGCAAGTGTAGGTGCACACGGTAGTGCAAGGAGGCCAAGTTGAACCGGATAGATCAGCCAAATACGATGGGTGACTGTCCATGATCGCGGTATGAAGCGGATACAAAGAGTGATCTCTACCTGCTCGTTCGCCCCATTTGTTTTTGCTTGAAAGTTAGTTGATCCTGTCAGCTTCGAGGTTGTGTTCTATATGTGGTGTTGGTGTTTGTGAGGTTGAAGGAGTCCTGAGACATATTTGGTTCAAATCATGAATCACACCTTGTATCATGATGTCTGGAAGCTAAAAAACGAACTTTTTCGGTGGTCAAAATCATCTTTATTTAGCGTCTGCCTACCTGATATCCAAAAGAAGCACTACACCATTCCGGTAAGCTTTCGTTATCACGTATGATCATGGGGGGGGTTTGGTCTTTATCGGGTGGCAAAATTTTGAAGAATCCGAAACATACAGATTCAGAAGCGCAGCTTTTGGTCTTCCCACACGCCACGCCAAACGGTAGTGATATGTGCCGAGTTTGCCCAGATTTCATTCTACTAAATTCCTAGCTGACAGCGATAGCAGTGACCGGATAGTCTGGGTATGCTGGGGGGGGGAGGATTTCGCAGCTAACCATTCAGAATGGATGATGTTGTGACAGCCATGTTAAACGTGTTGGGGTCCCGGAAGCGGATCAGACGGGGAAGTGAATCAGTTGAAATGCACCTAAAAAGGTTAGAAATCTGGAGATCTCAATTGACACCCAACGCTGGGAGGACGAAATGCAGAGGTGTAGGAAGTTATTATTCTACAATGGAAGCACATTATGCTGGATATGTCACCCCTTTTTTAGGGTCCTGAATTCGGAGATTTGGTTTTTGCCGGAATTTCTGCGGTGAAAATTTGAGCAAAATTCACATACAACGCGATAAACTCCTGCGTCCGACCCACTTCCCGCTAAAACACGTTACAAGTATAGTGACAGTAAGGAGATTCTATGGTTCATGCTATCCAAAACGTGTATGGGGAATTGGCATTTTTAAACAATTATACAACTCCACCAAGTTAAAATATTGGTTCAGAGAGGAACCTCCAGATCATTGGGAATACCAAGGAGGATAATGTGCTCGAGTAGAGGACCTATTTTTTTATTTTTTTTATTTTTTTGAAGTGGCTAAAGGTTGTAATAGTGAGATATAACCGATCGAAAGGTTCCAGCCTGGTGCACGTCCGGATGGCACCAACCATAAAAGGGGGATTTCCCAGTCATGCCAAGAACCCGCAGTGATCATTGCCTTTTCCAGCACGGGCCAAGGCTGGATCATAGCTGCCACCAAACAAAAGTCGGTATCTCTCGGCTTAACTAGCTAATAGAATCCTTAGCGTCAATTATCCCTGAGTGCCGGTACCGTGTCACTTGCCAGTAGTCAAGGTGGGACACGAGCCCTAACTCGTGACCCGTTCGACTGGTGGCTCCCGGAAAGATCCCGAATTCTTCACCGGGAAACCCCGTGGGACGACTGGACAAGGCGGTACGTGTAGCATCGCCCAGCGCGATGGATTACCCGATAACAGCACTGTTTTGATGACCCTTCTCAGGCAGTTTGAAGAGGCGTGGGTTAGTTTTTGCAACTCTGATTAGTTGTCTTGAGACCAAATCCTCCTCAAGCCAATCGCCGACACCTCATTTTGAATCGTATTTCAAATCAAATCCTATTGTAGTAGAGAAAGAATATCAGAAGAAATCAGTGATATCAAGAAAGGAAAGTAAACTTGATCGAAGAAGCTATACCACTTATATATAACCCGGCAAGTACTAGATTTCCTTAGGAGGGAAACTCCAGGCCTGGAGAGTTCCAAACTTTCTGCAGAAATATTCTTGCAGAAAAAGAGTAAGTAATCCAGTACTGTACCTTATCGAAAAAATATACTGTAGTTTCTCTTATCAGTGGGAGTGAAAAAGAAAGGAAGTCAAAAGCACCCCTTCTCAAAGGAAAAGAGGTTCCGCCCACCCTCGTCCGAAATCCCATCCCATGCCCTGAGTGTGAATAAAGGGAAATAAAAATCTCAGTGACCAAACCTCTACAGAAAAGAGATCCCACCTTGATACTGGGTGAAAATGAAAGACAGTCCTCTCCACAAGCAAACATAGTATGATATCATACTTCCCCATTAGCGAGAACAAGTAGTTACCCTACATCATACTAAGCTATGATAGCACAAAATATAGCCATGGAAACCCCTATGGGTTAAAATATCCCCGACAGTACTGTATTATATCACGCTCCACATGAGCTCACACCCTCACAATTCGGCAAGATATGACAGCAAGGTCAGCCCAGTAGACCAAACGAATCAAGAACGGAGGTGGGATTCTACAGTGCATTTTCCGTGCTCCCAGGATCTCCTCTATTCAGCATATTTGCCTGACAGCGTGACGCGTCACATCCTCTTCCAGTTTCAGGTCAAGAATGATACTGCTGCCATGCGAGAAACCCCAGAGGGCGAGCGGGCAATCACCTTCATGGATCGTCTTTCAATCGACTGCCGACCTCACTCGATAGGCTTCAAGAAGTTGGTACTGGTTCTAACTTCGGTTTCTCTTCTCAAAATCCGCTTTCGGGCACGTTTATGCCCTCACACTCGGAAATCTTTTGGATCAGGGCTGATATTTAGTGTGATGTAGGGAAACCCGGTAGTACCACTGCTACAGGGGGTAATTTTCAACCCCCATCAGGATATTCGCTTATCCCCACGCTACAATACCATACGTCCTTCTTCAAGATTATGATACCACAAGTCCTCTGGAGCGAGGCAGGAGGGGACAGGGCTGACAAAGGATCCAATGCCTGACATGACCCCAGGGCGTTGTTCGCCCCCCGCCCTCACCGCCCCCCATCTCCAACAAGGGTATGCACTTTTCTTATTCATTTCCTCGGAATTGGTTATCATACTGCCCGGAGGAGAACCGAACCCGGAAACATGGGAGGGTGCAAGTTCTTTTTCTTTTCAGGCACCATTTCGTTACCCTTTGGCCATAACCCTGGGGTTAAATATCATTTCGTTTTGGTGGAAAGAAATGAAAAATGTAATAAATGAAGAGGAGTGAAGAGTGGCAAGAGTCGGCAGATCCTGGCCACTGCCCTGTAGAGATAAATGCGTCAAAGCAAGGCTATCTCTGATGGGGTACCTCGGTTAGAGGGCTAGAGGGAGCAAGGTAATAGATATTGGTCCCTTTCTCAATCACTACAGACTAAAATAAGCTACCCATGGAGAATCCTGTGCAGGATTTTCCGTAGTGGCCCGAGACATTGCTTGGACAAGATTAATCGCAGATATTCACCATATCTCACTGGCAACAACTTCCCAGGTCATCAGTGATGAAAATAAGAAAAAAATGTGGGAGGTAGAATTTCGATAGTGATCACTAGTACATGTTGGATTTCTCGTTGGGCGTGTGGTTGGGCGGTTAGGAAGAGCTGTTTGCACCCCAGTCGCTCTTTTCCGGCGAGCTACGTTCATAGGGATCTCATTCGCACAGCTGCGCACAGCAGTCGCTTCCCCATTTCGCATGAAAATCCAAAGAGCTTGGGTCCGCACATATCTATAGATCCACAACATCGAAACGGACCTGATGATCGGGCCTCACGCATGTCGATGGCGTAGCTCTGTTGGGACTACTACACGAGGCTTTCAGGGCCCGGTATGTGTATTCACATTTAGGCAATAGGCCGCTCTGAAATAACCAGATCCCTTTCCAGCATTGCAATATCTTCGGCTCACCGTTTCTCAGCTTATTCAGGAGCGATGGACTACACTCTTGCCCGATACAAGCCTGCTATTGGCTTTTGTGAGAGCATGGTGGAGGTAGTGCGAGCAGTCTTTCCCACAGGACGTTCGCACAATTGGGGGTTTGTGAGCGGTGGCTGCCGCTGGGACGAGTGAGTGCTCGTGATTTCGTGTCTGATCACCGGCCCATGCGCTCCAGGGGTGATGGTGCCGAATTACCCTACATCATGCTAAATATTTTCCAGCAGTGTTATCCTTTAACAGAAGCTAGAAGAGGGTATGGAGAATTGCCATGTCTGTTGCAGCGGAACATTGACCACTCCCGCGCGACAGAAAATACACTATAGGAACTCAGCTGATTTTCTTCATTCACATGGTTCCATCGAGTCGACAACCCTACAGATATCCTGGGTGTCTTTGAGAGTATCGGCATATCAAGTCCTGCTATCGGTAGATTACAAAATTTAGCGACGCGATACCCCCTCTCGCAACGGTTTAACCCCAAGTTGCTAGCAAGTATTCAGAGCAACGCAAGGATGTTCGGCTACTATCATCTCTGCATGGGGCAGACTCGGGAGCATACGAGTACCCCATTGGGCGCGAGAGAGTGAAAAAAGCTTCGCAGAGCAGATTTCTCGAAGCTCTACAGGAAAGGAATAAATTGGACCCCGGAATCAGATCATCTAGATCGCTCTACCAGAAAATGTCCGAGCTTGGAGCCGGTACTCCGCTTCCCGCAGGGGGTGGGTGGGCCGGATGTTGGCGGAGGAGCACGGGCAGAGTGCATGAAGGCCGACCGGAAGTGTGTTCCTGTCCCCTTTCTGCCGTAGCTCTCCCGAAGGTTTGACTTTCTTGGATTACTACCGCTTTTCACGGCCACCACGAAATCTCCCGCAATTGCCAAAGCTCGGAACACACCGTGGTCCCCGCGCTACTACCCCACTGCTGCTTTTACAAAGTAGCTGGCTTGCTTCGTAACATGGCTGCTGCAACCAGAAATTTTCAACCATCATCTCGATCTGGACTTCCATACTGGTAACCTCGGCTCCTAAACCAACATCCAGCAATACGCCATCTGTGAGTGGTGCAATAAGTCCTTTCCTCTAAGGAAGAATTCGCACCCCCGCGGTGGCCACCTCCAAAAAAATATCGTCCAACTCTCACATCCAAACCTCCTCCTGCCCTACAAGCCCTCCATACCAGTACCCACCGCGGGAGTTCACTAGAACTGCCGATTCCTGTGACGTGCAAAACCTTATTTACTTGCACACGTACGGTAGTACAAGTAGGCCCTATGATAGTTGAAGGGCTGAAATAGGCATCAATAATGAGCGATATTCGGCCGGGGCCCGGATGTGATTTTGGGGTCGTCTCTTGTTAGTGGCATGAGGATAGGGCTGTAGGGGGGTTCGCACTGTGCCGGTTGTAGACAGGAGAGTTAGCGGAGGATCTTTGGAATTTCGGGGATTTGTGGATGGAGTCAAGGTGGTAGTGGTCGTGTGGAAATGACGGCGGGGAGTTCGGTGAGTTTGTGTTTCACGTGGGAGTTTCAGCAGTCAACACAAAAGAAGGTTTAGTGCGGTGGGTCAGGAGGATCCAGTGCGCCCGCCCAACCACATGGCTGTGAGCATTGTGCGAGCACAATACCGGTATATACGATTGAGTGCTTTTTACTTGATGTGTGAGGTTGAGTATGGCATGTGATTTCTGCGATTCCACAGATTTAGCAGCGGGCCGGGAAATAGTGGAACATAAATTCTGAGAGCGACGCAAAATCTCTTGCGACTCACCACCGAGTTATCTGCCTGGACCATAATATCGGCCACACGATAGGTTTGGTTTGACAAGTTAACGGGATTGCTGGGACCAGTTCACGAGATCCACCGCTTCCAATGGGGCTTAGGCGATACCGTTCCAGGAAAGGATAAATCCTTCTCAAGAGCTCTTGTGTCTGAATGCGGAGAGTAGAGGCCTTCCGGTGATAGCGAATTACGAGAGTTCTTACCGTGTTAGCGTTAATTAGCACATACCGGTGCAGGTATTGGGAACAATTATTCATCCGGTAGCTCTTTTGATACAATAGTTCCATAGGGGACGTTGGCCAAAGCTTCCCGTCGGGAAAATGTCAACGGAGCCTAACAGTGTTATAGGGACGGAAGGGGGATATCATAGGAAAAACTAGTTGCACTTTAATATGCATTATACCGTACCAATAACCACCTAATCCAGCACCTGCCCCAAAATATGTTCGCAATTTAGAGTTTAATAAATCAATAACTACCAATTCTCCGGACTCCAAGTATGGAATCTGCCTATCTCTGCCTTGGGAGAGAGACATGGCAGATGAAAACTGAGCAGAACCCTTTTTCCTTAATTTCTGCTATGCTCACCGTTTAAGCACTGTGCTGGCTGAGTTTTTGTGTTGCGATACTGTGCCGGTACAGCTATGCCTTGCACAATACGAGCGCACGTGTGCTTTCCCATTTTGTTGGCGAATAACAATCCTCTCTAACTGCTAATAGATTCAGTCAGCAGGAAGGAAGCTCTGTACTCTGAAACTCCATCACCCGGCTGTCTGTCAGCCGGTACAAGTACTCGCACTCATATGCAGTGGGCCAGAGGTATGCGAAAACAGGGGTCGTAAGTTGTAAGGACGTTTGGGTATGCACGGATTTTTTGCCATATACAGTCGCGCCCGGCTATCCCAGGCGTGCCAAAGTCCAAGGAATCCGTTCGGTACAGCTAGCGATCCGAGAAAAGGGACAGGTCGAGCTTTTGGTGTAATGAAATCTGATACTGACGTTAAATGAGTTTACCTCGCTGTATGGCAAGGCACTACCATGTGGACACACGTCCTCGCAGGTTCGTACGGGGCAGTAGGGTATCAGGATCGTGGAAATCCTGGATAGCGGGGTGTGGCTACATTTTGCGAATCTAGATTTTCGAGTGCCGGCACCTCTTGCTTGTCACGGGTACAGAACCTCGAACTTCTGTTTCCAGGCATTGAATGCAGATCACTGTGCCCGTGGTCGAACACAAATGCCGAAATCGGCGATTTATTGTTGCTTGCCTGACTAAGGTTGACGGAGGAGTTGAGCCGTTGCGTGGAAAACTTTCAAGGGGAAGTTAACAGCCTCAGAGCACCCTACCCAAATGGTGTGGTAGATAACTTGGCGGTTATTAACGCCTTCTGCTCAGATTGTTATTTTATTGGCTGTTGAGTAAATGGTATTGTCATACCGGTGTGGGAGGTTTTATATTTCTTCCCTTAGTTGGATGGTGTGTCGACCAAGCATGCACCTTGTGGCGACTATTGCTCTGTGACCTGACCGATAAACCGATGGATAGAGGAAGGGAAATTGACTTGGAATCCAATTGCAGTAAATAGACCAACACAGATGAAGTAAAGGGGGTTGAAGCTGAACCTGATTTAGACAGGCACACACCACTATCTAAATGGTTGTTGTTGAGGAGTGGTTGAGCTTGTCTAACTAAGAAGACCAGCTCCCAGTTCAAATACAGGAATGTGTTCATGCCAGGGCATGCACAAAGACAGGAAATTCCATGGGGTAAAAACCTCATGGCTTACAGACAATACCCTATTAACTCAATCTCCCCTCCACACCGGGATTAGTACTTGTATGATATGATACTACGAGTACGAGCAGAGACGCGTCCTCAAGCCACTTCTCTTTTGTCATCAACAAGTGTGGTTTAGCGACTTGGCAAACCAACCCCACGACCACACCGGTACGAATTTTCATCTACGGTACGAGTACCGGTAATAAGTACTGTACACGTACCTTCCTCTCGGATCCCCCTAACCTAAGTTTCAACGGGGATGTTGATGATCCAAACGTCGCGCCACAATCCCATTGATGGCCCTCGGGGAATTAAGGGAGATAGAAAGGAGCAAGCAAAGCATGGATTCGGTTAATAACTGTTCCCAACAAACCCAGTAGGGATATCCGCCAACCGTAACTTTGGAAATTGGACCCGGTGTCGAGTTCACTTCGGGAACCTCCTGGTTTTTTTGTCCGCGAAATTGTTCATTATGATACAAGTACTCGAGTACAAGTACAAGACTCGGACATTGCGTACGATAGAGGATACTCCTGTACCACATCTGTGGCTATAGTCGTAGGATTCGTGGCGCACCACCGGTATTGTGGTGCTCTGGGTGGCGCGCCCGACAGGGTTTTTTCCGGTGGGGGGATTCCCCGGATCATATTCCGCTCTCAGCCGCTGAAACAAGCTGAAATATTCTAGCTGGAGTCTAACGAGAGAAGGTGGTATCATACAAGTACGATATCTGGCACTCGAATTCTCGAATGCGAGTACGGGTGAGTACCGGTGCCGTATCATACTGTAGACAATCGCGGTACGAATATTCTGTATGTGATGGGGGTATAACAACTTTCTACTGGTGCCCTGAAAAGGCCGCGGGCTAAAATCCTCGCACCAGAGTCTCGCTTATAGCAGTGATGCTCGTTCCTGCATCAGCACTCCTGAAAATTTTTTTGCTGTGCATGCGAGTGTGTCTTATCGCTTTGGCCTAAAGGAGCCCTTTCTCTGCTCACTAGCAAGATGGAGATAGGCGGACAAGTGGGGTACTCGAGTACCTGTACAAGTACTCGAGTACAGTCAATTCCGTAGCCTCCACAAGTGAAAGGTCTCACGAGGCCACATGTCTTGCAAATTTTCCGTTGCACAAAAGTCCCAAAGGAGTTTAATACCAGTACTCGTACCGGTATGATGTGAGAGAGACCACAAAGTTCCGAAGGGACGGGAGGCCCATATACAAGTAATTGACGAATCATAATATACTCAAGGCTGTTCGGTAGTTACGAGTACAGGTACTTGAATCCACGACTCAGGACCCTGCCATAATTTCTTTTTCTCTTCTGTTCTGAGTACAAGTTCCCCCTATCGCTGTGCCAAGCCCTGTTATCCTGGGCTGAATTGACTGGTTGACGAGCGGTTGGTTGAGTCCTGACCAATCTGCACCCGACCCAGGCTAGTGTCCCGCACTTCTGCAAGGTACTGTACCATTCAGGAGCTACAACAGGGATTGTGCCTCTTGTCCCTCTATCATAGCAAATACGGTAGGAAACAACTATGGCGTGGCACTAGCAATACGGTAGGAAGTTTAGCGGAAGGAGAATGGTTTGACCTCTCTATCAAAAAGAATCACTTAGTCTAGTATCCACATGGAAAGGAGGAGGGGGGGGGGTCGACCCCTTATCGCATATAAGACTTCAGATTCTCCCCCGTTCCATTTTCCGTTCTCCACCCAGCAGGCCTAGCGCAGCTTCACTCTCACCTTCGCTCCCCCCACCTTCGCTCCCACCTTCGCTTCTTCCTTGCATACTTTGTTCTTTGAGAGACAACTCTTGAAGAGTTCCATTCGCTCCTATCCATTCGTGCCTTTAGCTTCTGGGAAACTCTCACGACTTTCTATACCTTCGGGCCACCTGCAAAGAACAAGATCACATTCTTTCATTCACGAAATCAATCATAATGAAGTCCATTACTGCTGCTTTTGCCATGGTTGGCCTTGCGTCCGCTCATTCAGTGGTTAGTCATTTTCATATCAACGGTGTTCCCAACAGCGACTGTGTTCGTCAAGCAACTTCAACCAACCCTATCACCGACCTGAACAGCGAGAACCTGGCTTGCAACATTGTCAAGGGTAACGGAAAGTCTAAATGCGTAGTGAAGGGTAAGTCGGATCATCTCTGTCGAAGGCCGACAGCGAGGAACTAACGGAGCGCCATAGGTGGTGATTCAATCGCATTTGAATGGCGGACAGATCCTGGAATCCCCCCAGCGGAATATCCTCTCAAGGACGGCACTATCCCTATCGGTGTAATTGACGACTCGCACAAGGGCCCTTGTTCGTACTATATCAAGAAGGTCGATGACGCTTCCACTGCTTCTGGGCCTGGTGATGGATGGTTTAAAGTCTCTGCAGATGGTGTCGACTCGTCAGGTACTTTTTGCACCGATAGGCTACGATCGAGAAACGCTCCTCAGTCTGCATCTGTCCCGAAGAATATCCCGGCCGGAGACTATATCTTTAGGGCCGAGATCTTGACCCTGAACAATGCTGGGCCTGCTAGCCTCGGGGGACAGGAGGAGCCGCAGTTTTATGTCGGGTAGGCTCTCCACTTCTTATCTCGTAACTATAGCTGAATTCTAATCATCTCGAATCAGTTGTGTACAAGTTACTGTTGAGGGAACATCTGGAAACCCCAACGTGGAGAGAGTTTCCATCCCCGGATACCTTTCTAAGTCCAGCCCGGGCGTGGTCTACGACATCTGGAACACCAAGGACTTCAAAGGTTACCCCATCCCGGGCCCCAAGCCTCTTACCGATAGCTCCGACAGTTCCCCAGCCCCGGAGGTATCCTCGCCTCCCGCACCCTCCAAAACTCCAACTACACCGGCTTCTAATCCCTCGGATGGAGACGACGGAAACTCGGAGAAGACTTCGAGTCTCCCACTCGAATCCCCCACCCCTGCACCTTCACCTAGGGGATGCAATGGAAGGAGACGCAGATGCAAACAACACGAGCGCAGAAGACACAGGCACTAGGAGGAGTAACAGCGAAAACTCTGCGAGCCCGGGCGATCCATCTTTTGCGAACAGGATTAGTCCAGTGGGAGTTTAGAGGGGAAGAGTATCAGAGCGGGAAGGTGGACCGGAAAAGGGCTTATTCGATTCAATTGTAATTATTATTATTCTGTAGATAGACTCTGGTCAGTTTGTCATTTCGGCAACTTTGTCAGTGTAACCCAAGCAAAAAATCCCCTGCGAAGGGGGTTTGCCTTATGATAGTCACTCTCATTTGTTTCAATTACATGCAATTGCGCTGCACGAGTATTAATTTTCACCACAACAAATACGAGGAAGCACACAGCACGAATGATAAAACTCGGCGTTTGTTCGGTCAGCGCGTGAAAAAAAATACTGCTCCTTCCCCCCCACCACCACCTTCGTGCTTAGTTGGGTGAATAGCGAGGGGAGGTTCTCTCTGTATCGTTCGGTTCGAGTACCGTACCGGTAATCCATAAACTGGCGACGGGTATTTTTTCTTCTTTTTTTCTTCTTCGCTTCGCTCTCTAGTTATTCGCTCGACTCGAGAGAGAATGAGTTTTTCCGGGAGGTTGCGGAGATATTGCCTCGGGAAAACTATTTTCTTTCCCCTTTGGGATGATTTTCGTTAGAAACTTTTTTTTTTTTTTTCTAAAAGAAAAAAGAAAAATAATAGTCGATTTCGTAATAGGCGGGATTTTTGTGTTAAAATTTATGATACCTGGCTGATATTCCCTCCAGTTCTGGGTGGTATAATATCACTTGCGCAGCTGCGGCACAGCGCCGTTAACCACTTTTAATAATATCATAAATTGAGAATCTCGATAGAGGAACGTTGGGAGGTTTGCCCGTCATGGTAAGGAGGGGTATTGGATGTTTCTGTTCTATCATAATTCCATTCGTCCCAGCTGATGGCGGAAAAGAAAGAGAGAGGAATGTTTTCTCTATGTTTCTCTCCTTGATCCAGAGGGGGGAAATTCTGGACGCCTTATGATTGTATGGTTCTAACGGTTCTCATGGTACTGTACGGCTACGCGACGTCGTGGCATGAGGCTTGCTCGTATTATAACGTTCCGCAACTTGTGGGCATAGCTGATACCGCATATGGGCAATGAATCGGTGGGGATCCTCAAGAGTTTGGTGGTTAGCAATAAATACCGTAGTCTTTTTAACGAAGGTTGGAAAAATTACGGAAAACGTGGTTCTCACAATGGAAGAAAGCAAAACTTTACAAATGCTATAATACGGTAAAACTATGAATATTCACAATAACCGTACTGTACTGTACAAACTCCTCTTTTCCATATCCTCCTTCCAACCCCAACCGGGCACCGCCTCTTACCACCATTAATGTGTGCAGCTTCCCCGAGCGCGTACCGTACCGTTATTCCCTTCTCCACAGATCTTGACGGAAGGAGGGGGGAAGAGTAGAGACTCCAGTCGCAGCGAGCCACGATTGACAGACGGCACCATATGGGGAAGGAAGATGTTTATATGGAACGTACTGTACTGTACATGCATTTACACTCGCATAGCCGGGCGGGATTGCATCAGAAGCAACGATCTGGTGAGTCTTTGGCCCTATGAAGATGAGAGCGAAAAAAACTACTGGGTTCCTGAGCCATGATAGCTGTAGTAGCGAAGGGGATGATGGCCCTCGAAATTTAGTAATTAGAGTAACCGCGCCGAACTGATTGGTCGAGGGGAATCGCTGGCAGGTCCGATCCTGCCGTTTTGTAGAGGATCTGGGTCACCGGATCATATAACAGGACTTGACTCGAATTCCAGCGTGGAATGATGGATTGGCGTTTGGGTGGCGCTGCGCGTTAACGTACGGTATTCTAATAGACTGATGAGGGTACCTTGAGCCGCAAGTGTAAGGGCGCGATGGCGGGAAAACAGTATCTGGCCCTGTGGAGATTTGGTGCAGGGTAATGGGGTCGTTTGCCATTGAGGTTTGTGTTGTGGAAAGTGTGCGGAATAAATCAAATTTTATTATCAGTTGTAACTTTTTTCCCCTTTTTTTCTTTTCTTCCCCTGCTGTGCGTCCTGTTGCAAGTTCTCCGTACTTCCTACATCCATTGAGGTCCAGAGTATTTTTCTTCACTTGCCTCGCTGACAGCACCTGGCGAGTTCACGACGAGTAAGCGTGCCATATCTTATTGAATTGTGTTTTTGGCACTCTGTGGACTCACCTTTAGAACATATAGTAAATCGAGTGATGATTTATGAAACAATATTTTCTCGAGTGTAGGGTATCACATTCTCCAAGATTTGAAACGAGACACAGCAAGTTTTATTCACCACCTTTTTTTCAATCGGTAAGATTGACAGATTTTGCCACCCAGGCCTTCAAGGTATGCACCGATCGATCTATATTACCGGGAGGAAACTCCAACCTCGGGATCTGGCCGGATGGCCATCGTTGAAGCTGGGTCGGCAAAGCAAGGATGACATAATTATTATTGAATTCTTATCAGCACATGTCCACCACACCTTTGCACATGATTGAAAATAGCCCTGAGCTTGTCCGCAAGGGCGACAGTAATTGGCGGATGAGCCACTAGAACCCGCCATCAGGGGAGGTGATTGGGCTAAATCAGCCTTCAAAACAATTCACTAATCACCCTACTCAGTATGGAGACCCTGCGATTCAAAGTGTTTTCGTGATGTAAAATTTCTAGATACGGATCAAGTTACCTGCCCTCCGTTACGTGATGTATTGGGGATTAGATCAGCAGGGGAGCTGCTGGCGGTTAGCAAGGGGGCAAGAGTTGAGCTTTATTAAACTCGTTCCGAGCATCGCTATTGTTAGAAGGGAGCTCGACTGGGTAGTTTATCGCTGCTGTGGTCGGTGGCGTTGGTAAAAAGGCGGACTTGCGGTACGGCTTTATGTTGATCGATCAAGATCTGTCCGTAATGTTGCTTGGATTCATATTGAGTGGATTCCTCGTGACCGCTGGCGGAGCTTCGAGCCCGTGGCGAACTTGGAGGTTGGCGCCCAAGTTGGGAAAACGGATCTGACTCCATCGCCAGGACAAAGTTGATATTGGGATGTATCATAGCTGTCTGCGAGAATCAGTGTGTAATTGTGATTTTGAGTGGGAAACAAGGTGAGACTTGCTCCTTTCAAGGTTGCACGGTATCACGCCATCTGAGAGGGTTGCTGTAGGGCTCTAGAGTGGGGGGGGGGGTGTATTATATTATAATAGTCATTTCGGAGAATTTGGGTTATGGAGGGAGTTGGTCATAGATTGTCACTCGATGTCTTTTTTAGGATTTACGATCGAAGAATGTAGGGGAGTAGGAAGGCACAAGACAAAAACCATAGTTCTCTATTATAGTGAGCACGAGGGAAAAGCGTGAAATTTACTAGTCATTCCCCGATAATTTGTCCGATGCCAAGAAGAGAAGCTCCCCGGTCGAGTGTGCCAGTGAAGACCTCATCTCGACATCCTTCATTATCAGGCTAAGGTGACCCGGAGAAAGGAATAATAAAAAAATAAAAAGACCCGATCCGATGACCGCGAAAACAAGAACAGGAGAATAGAATGACCTTGTTGATTTGAATATGGTCAATGGGAATTTTTAACAGCTTAACACTCTAAAAAGTTCCTCGGGATTGCCGTGAGAGCGGGAATAATTGACCCGGCGTTAGGACGTTGGAATCGCCTCTCCTGATGAGGCCGGTCGTACCCTTCTACCTACCTGAGTTAGGTGAGGGCGGAAAGGTATGATTTTTTTTATTTTTTGCGTTGTTTTTCTCCACCCTGGTCCGGAGGGGAAAGGGTTCTAGACGTGGTGGTGCGGGGTAAAAAGATATGATATTCCGGTTTTTTTACGGTATACGTAGTCACCCAGGAGGTTTATTAAAGGTATAACACTTCCGCAATAACATGAGATATACTGCAGTTTGTGGAAGCCAAGTCCTAGAGATTGTGCTGTGCGGACCGATATAATATGGTGTATCATAATTTATCCAAGCTCCATTACCGGATATCGTATCACAAGAGGGGGGATGACGAAAAGTGTGCAGACGCTTGCGCTGAGAATTCTGGATAGATTTGATGAGCATATGTCTGCTCCACTAATTCTATGACGTCACAATCTAGATGGAATTTCTGGCCCTTACTTTGACGTTAGTGCAGGGCCAATCGGATTTACGGGGCTTCAGGAAGAGGTATTGGTAGGGGTCGGATGGGCAGTTGCTGCTATATTGAAGATGAAGGAATGGAATGGGATCTTAATATAGCCGATAGAATGGGGTATAAAGCTCTGTTATGGGCAGCTGCAAAGGGGCATGAGGAGATAGTCAAAATTCTATTGGATCGGGAGTGTATCAATGCGGACCAGACAGATGCCACATATGGCGCGACGCCACTCTCACTAGCGGCTGAGAGCGTGCATGAGGGGGTGAGTAAAGATGTTCCTGAAGCGGAAAGATGCCCGCACCTCTACGCCTGATAGCGCGAACCGAACACCACTGTCGAGGACTCTCTCTACAGGACATTGTCGCGCCGTATGGAGGCTGCTTGAACGGGACGGTCTCAATTCTGACCTGGCAGGTCGCGTTGGCTAGACATCACACCCCTGCCTCCGCAGCCATGGTGGCGATTGTAGCAGGTATACTATTTATTAATGGTGGTCTCAACCCCGATATCCCAGGCACTGATGGCTAATGTACACTCCTATCGGTAGACCCCAACGAGCGGGAACCAGTATCGGGCCTCAAAGACTCCCTTTCCCACTCCGAGCATAACAACCTCCCCTCAACTTAGCAGTCTATGCTACCTCGGCCATATCCCATGCGTCCCGTAAACCTCTGGCACCTTCTCCGGAATGCTGAAACCACCCCAGAACTCGACCAACTCTCTCGCTCACAGCCAACTGGCGGACCGACGCTCTATCATCGCCGCCCTCTCCCGCCTTTTGGCTTTTCTCATTCACATTCCCCCTTCACCGTTACTTGAATAATTCCCGGTCCATAAATCATTGCCGCACGGTGTTTTTCCTACCTCAGCTCGCCATTTGATATCCATCTACTTTTCTTCTTTTCCCCTTCTCTCACCTTTCCCTTTCTTGGTGTTAGAAATGGTCAGGCCGCTATCGGACGGGAGAAGATGGATTGTGTATTGTAATTATTCAGAAGAAGCATTGAAAGGGGAAGCAATTAAGAGAAAAGAAAGAAGAGTAGTACAGAAGCAAGGGGAAGAAGGCAATCGACCTTTCATCTTCACAACTATGCTGGTCAGGTGTTTTTTGGGTGTGTACGTAATCTGCCATATAGATACATCGTTCCTGTTTATGACTATACCGTCTAGTCTAAACCTCCCATGTGTGTAGTAGACCTCCGGTCCCGGGTCCATACTTTTCTTATCCTGGTTCCGTATTTTGTCTAGCTCTTTTCTAACACTTGGAGTTCCGCTTAGACTTGGTCTATATCATCTTTCTTGTTCGTGTTTATTCCAATTATTAGTTGACACCTGAGTTATCTTTTTAAGTATGGCGGTCTATGGTAATGCACAATATAGGCAATGGGTAGAAGTAGGCACTAAACTTCAGGACGCTCGTTTTATATATTCCCAAAATGCCAGTTCATCTCCCGCTAATTTCTCTCGGCACCACCAAGTGATTACCATCAGTTTCCTTTACAGACCATCTATCGTACTACGTACGACACGACCACCAGTCCTGCTGCATCTCATCGCTAAGGTTCCTAAATCCATGAAGTAAAACTCCAACCCTAGCTTTCTCAACACGCCCGCTTCTGGCCATGCCTGTATCGGCCAGTGGGCGAGCACCACTCAGGTGTGGTCTAGTCTATCGCGCTGTAAGCACAGCAACTATTCCGAATATACCCCATTCCAAGATGGGAGCTCCATCCGGGTAGTCGAATAGAAAAGGCAGGATAAACCCACGCACAACAGCCCCCATTTTTTTCTACTCCAGAGAATGAGGTCGGCACCAGCGACCCTGGAAGGTCCGTCAAGGGATTTTGTGCGGAGTAAGGGGGTACTGTACGAAGTGGTGTAGTCAACATTCTGAACACTCTCGCCCGGAGCACGAAGACATAAGGGGAGATAAAGGTTCTCCGTGTGTGTGCGCGATTGGCCCTCGTACTCTTTCCTTTTCTCTTCCTCTCCTCCCCCCCGATAGGGTTCGGAGGGGAGTGGATTGTTATTGCTTGGACATTCTGGAGTTCACTTACTACCCCCCCCTTCACCTCCGCCCTCCTTCTTCACCTTCACTACCATAAATGCCATGTCCAACGTCGAACGGAACAGCGCGGGTAAACATAGCTCCGGGCAAAACAAACTTTGGCATGGGTGGTTTTGTCCGCTGAGTCTGTGCGGGGGACGGGAACCAAGCGACCGTGCTCGGCTTCAGTTCTCCCAGAGGGAGGATCCAGTGGTGGGACCGGAACCTTTGACAACTTCGGTCAAGCTTTCCAAATGGCATGGCCGAGAGCCACCGAACAACCCGGCAATAGCAACCGAGCAAAGTTGCAAAAGAATACCGAAGGAGTTCTCATCATTTTCCTTTCATTATTTTGCGACCCACGAGTGATTATCAATGATTTAGGATCGCCAGCGCCATTAGGGAATATAGATAGAGCTACTCAACAGAAGTGTCCGCGAAACATGCATCACATTTCTATGCTTCCCCTCCTAAATCTCCAACTCACAAAATTAACCGCCATTTTTTTCTTCACACCCGCTAGAACTAGTGCCTCAGTCAAAGCTAATTAATTCACATTTCACGCTCACTCTTGTTATCAGTGATGGGTAGTGGATGTGTAAATGTATGCAAGGGAAAATGGACTCTAGAAACATTAGGAAGAGTCCTAACTACGACCAAGGAGAGTTAGATAACTTCCTGTTTCTTTTACCCCCGGAAGGTTTCCCCAGTTGCTCGACACTTCCACCGAGTCGCTGTAGTAGAGTATCCAAATCGTTCCTGCTTCATGCACCTACTTGGCTATCCCTTCAGCCTACCATGCCATACCCCCCCTCCAGCGCGGCATTCAACCTAGAGACCATCGACATTTGGACTCTAAGGTCTTGCCTACAACAGCGGGTAACCAGGAAACTAGGGATATAAAATTCACCTAGATGTCGGGAGGAACATTAGTTCAACAACGGTAAAGTCACAGAATGTAATGTGGGGAGTAAATCCGAAGCTTCGGTTATTCCGAAACAGTACAACCCCACCGAACACAGTCCTCTGTCCACAAAATCTCAATAGCCTCTTATCTAACCCTCTATTGGGATTTATGATAGAAAATTCGGGAGATTCCTGATATTGAAACACATTGCAATGCTCACAGTCGCTCAGCTGTAACCTTCTGACATTAGTCATACACCCGTCCAAAATGATTGGGTATTGAGAGTTGAGTTACACAACAAGCCTCATCTCCCCGCTTTCTTCAGCTGAGCTTATAAACTCCCCCGATACCCCTACAAATCATTTTACCATTCCAACATTCAACATAAACTCTTGACGGAATATAATGGCCCACACTACAAACGTCAATATCGGCAACGACAATGCCAACGCCGGGAACATGATAAATAGTTTCAACATTTCTAAATCCGACGAAGATATACAAATTCTGCGCTGGCTCTCTCCACTGGAGCCAAACAACAGACACGAAGGCGTTCGTGCCGACCGATTTGCCGGTGTCGGCGATTGGCTTTTGGAAACACCCGAGTTTCGGGCGTGGAGAGGTGGTGAGGGTGGAGTCGATAAGGCTGTCTTGTTCTGCAGCGGGAATCCAGGAGTGGGAAAGACATACCTAAGGTAAGTGGTGAGATTATTTAAATAAAAACGAAAATTACTGACAATCGGAAATCCTAGCTCCCTGGTTATAGACAGCCTGTGCGATCAGGTAGGGAAGGAGAATATTGTTGTTGCAGGCGACTTCCTGGCTCAACAAGAGCAGACGATAGCCAACATGATGGGAGCTATCTTGAAACAGCTGGCCGGCAGAGGGGAAATACCAAAGTATCTCCGCGAGACATTTCAGAAAGGAAAAATGGAACTCGGCGGAAGAAAGCTGCTTCTTCCGGATCTGATGAAAATGCTGAAGACTGCGATCGCTTCGCTACCCCCAGTATTCATCTGTATTGATGCGCTAGACGAATTCTTACCGAAGCATCTGCCGGAACTTCTAAAGTTGCTGGGAGATATTGTTCGGGAGTCCCCTACGACGCGAATATTCCTCACGGGAAGGCCTCATATCAGGGAAGACATTCAAAGATATTTTAGCAAGGCGGTTGTCATACCCATCAGTCCTAACACGGATGACATTAGGAGTTATCTGGAGATGAGGCTGGCTGGGGACACCGATCCGGAGACCATGAGCGATGATCTACGAGCGGATATTATTCGAGCTATCCTCGAAAAGATATCAGATATGTAAGACAATTTACCATTCCCGCTCCATCATTAATCAATACTCACCCGCAATATTGTGTAGATTCCTCCTTGTTTCACTAAACATGGACGCTATTCTCGGAGTGGCGACAATTCGTAAAAGAAGGAAAAAGTTGGAAGCTATGGCGAAGGGCAATGGACTTAGAGACGCCTACACGGCAACTATCACGCGACTGAAAACCCAGAAGGGGGACAAATCAATAATGGGACTACAGGTCCTGATGTGGGTGTTAATGGAAGTCTAGTACTGCGCAGGGAAATATGCCGTTGTACAGGTGCCGCAATGTCACAGCTATTGGCCAAACTGCCGTCACGAGAAAGACCGGTCAGTTGCTGATAGGAAAACGGAGATGTGTTCGATATTCGATATATATGACAAGTGTTCGCCGAAGAGTATAAGTATGTGATCCCATAAGGCGTGCAAGCGTCTTAGCTCAGACTATATACAGTTTTGTGGTGACTCGTTCGTGGGTTCACACAATACCAGTCACCGTCGTGCGGTCTGGTCAATAGCCCTGCTCACACTCATAAGTGCGCCCTAACCTAACATACCACGATGGGGTTACTCCATCAGGTGTTACATTCGGAACGGCCTTTACAGGCCAAGGAGCTGTGTCATGCCCTGGGAGTGGAGACGGGATCAACAGATCTGGATGTCGAAAACGTTCCTCCACTACGGACACTCCTAGCATCGTGTCTGGGTCTCGTCACAGTCGAGGCGTCTTCTTCCACCGTCCGGCTTGTCCACTACACTCTGCAAGAGCATCTCTCAAGTGATCCAACGCTATTCCATAGTCCCCACTCAATAATTTCGGAGGTTTGTTTGACATACCTCAACTTTGAATGTGTTCGGGATATCTCGCCGGAACTTAACTCAGCTCCCGCAGCAATGCCATTCCTAGACTATGCTTCGCGTTACTGGGGCGGACACACGAGAAGGGGAATGACGGAAAATGGGAAAACGCTTGCGCTGAGACTTCTGGAAAGATTTGATGAACATATATCTGCTCAGCTAATGTTATTGGGGAAGAATAGAGAGGGAGGCTTAGGTCCATGGTTTTATGGGCTGCAAGGACCTGTCGGATTTACAGGACTCCACGGAGCAGCATTTGTCGGGATCGTTGGAATCGTTGCTGCTATATTGAAGATAAAAAAATGGGATGTTAATGCAATTGATAGCGCAGGGAGTACAGCTCTCATATGGGCAGCTGCAAGAGGCCATGAAGAGGTGGTAAAGGTGCTGTTGAATCAACAGGATGTCAATCCCGAGTATCCAGACACCAAATCTGGCCGAACGCCACTCTCGTGGGCCGCTGGGAATGGCCATGAGGTAATAGTGAAAATGCTTTTGGAACGAGATGTCAATCCCGACCTTTTAGACACCAAATATTGTCGGACGCCACTCTCGCGGGCCGCTGAGAATGGCCATGAGGGAATGGTAAAGATACTTTTGGAACGAGATGTCAATCCCGACCAGCAAGACACCTATTATGGCCGGACGCCACTCTCGTGGGCCGCTGCGGGCGGGTATGAGGGAATAGTAAAGATACTTTTGGAACGAGATGTCAATCCCGACCAGCAAGACAACCGTTATGGCCGGACGCCACTCTCGTGGGCCGCTAGGAAGGGCATGAGGGAATATTAAAGTTGCTTTTGGAGCGAGATGTTAATCCCGACCATCCAGACACCGAATATGGCCGGACGCCACTCTCGTGGGCCGCCGCGCGCGGGTACGAATATGTAGTAAAGATGCTCCTAGAACGGAGAGATGTCTACACCGCTACGCTAGATAGTGCGAACCAATCACCACTCTCGCTAGCCCCCGCTGAAGGACATGACCGAATCGTAAATATGCTACATGAACGGGACAGCGTCAATTCTTACACAGCAGATCGCCCGCTTAGGCATCCCTCCCCGCCTCCCCTTGGCACGGAGACGATTGCGGCAGATATGCTAATCAGAGGTGGTGATCCTAGCACTGATATCATGGACATTAAGTTTTTAACTAGCATAAACTGTCACCCGCAGACCCCAATGAGCCGGAACCAGTATCCGACCCTAAAGACTCTCTTTCCGATCCCCCAAATTGTGACCTTCCCCTCAACCGAGCGGCCCAGCCCGCATCAACCCCCTCCCATACCACCCCTCATGAAATCTGACACCCCTCCTAACGGCCCTCGGTTGATTCCCGCTTACGTTCGACCGCTAGACCGGTATTTTACCATCGCCTGTTTCGTTTGTCTTTTCGCTCTTCTCGTTTATATTCTTCCTTCGTTACCTGAAATCTTCCGGCTGCATATATGATTGCCGAGTGATGCTAATAGACTTTGATAGAGACTGCTTTCTTATTTCCGCTTGCTATTGGCTATCCATCTAGAGTACTTTTGTTCTTTTTTTCCCTTTCCTCCATCATTTCCTTTCTTGGCACCCCGGCTAGACTTGGTTCCTATCTTCTTTCTTGCCGTTTTTATCCTACTATTTGTATTCGTCTTATATTTTTTCTTGCTGGCGGTGTATAATACGATGCAATATAGGCAATGGGTAGGAATAGACACTAAGCTTTAAGACACTTCGATTATATATTCGCAAACCGTCAGTTCATCTCCCGCTAATTTCCCTTCATCCCACCAAGTGATCGCCATCGGTTTCCTTTACAAACCGACCACTAACACAACCCCACGCTCCCACCATGCCTGCTACGTCCCACAGCCAGAGGTGCCCAAATACCCGAAATATACCCCTAACCCTATCTTTCTAAATATGCCTGTTTTTGACTACGGAGATACAGCCCATAAGTTTTGTATGTTCCACAAGCCGCGACACTCTAGGCTTGTGGAACATACAAAACCTATGGGCTGTACCTCCGTATATGGGTGTTGATATGGGAAAATTGGCCCGATACCTTAAACCTGGTTTTGAGTTATTACCCTTAGAAGTTTGCATAGCAACCACTACACTTGAGAAATTCACAAAAGTAAGTTTATGGGAAAGTTTTCCAATACTAATTCAAGGATAGCAGAATATAATATTTGAGTAATATAGCTAGTATTAAAATTACTTTCTCTACATACAGTGCCTTGTCAGAAATGTTCATGATCATCTTACTAAGCAACTTCACCAAAAATGCTACCTTGCCAAATGCCACCTCACCAAATGCCAGCTTGCTGATCGGGTGACCTTATGATACCTGCCCCGTTCAATATTTACACCAGGATACTGTGATCCTGTTAGGCGGAGACAACTTGAGAGACTTCAAAGTTATCTAGGCCAATCGAGATTCGTTTCTGTAGACGGAGATTGTCTAGAAAGGCTCGGACTTTGCTTGTTTTGTTTATGACTACTAGGAGCGAAGTAAAATAGGTAAAGTAGGGTAGAATCGTAAAAACAATATTATATTGTTAAGGTCTCTTCTCCGTTGCTTGATGATGTCTAAAGCTTGAGAGGCACTTCGATATTTATATTCCGCGTCTGAGTGTTTGCGGACTACATCTATTTATCATACAACTATGTACTTCTTCAATTGTATTTCGTGACGTCGAGTTTTCTTCCAAGGTGGGAACACCTGTGGACCCTGAAAACCATCACACCCTCTTCGGTAATTACGATATTTCTTCTTAGGAAGCATGCTGTCCCCAATAGTAATATCCTGATTAGCAGAGTCTTTAGACTTATGGCCTAGTTCTTAAGTCGAACTGAGTTGGCTCCAATTGTCTTCGCCATTGTAACGTGTTCGCAAGGTGCTAATCACGTTATCGGTAATAGATACGATAGTCGGCAGGTGGCCTGCTCTTCCAGAGAGGAGGTGAGAGCTGGGAACTAAAGGAGGCTTCGAGGGTGTACTGAGGAACAAAGAAGTAACCGTTCAACCAAGTATATTGAAATACTGTCTGTCGAAGTCTGCCTTTTCTATCGTAGAAACAGGCGGTCTTTAAATACACAAATCTGTTCATATCTAGCATGAACGAAACTAATCAAAGGTATCAATCGATACCATTTGGTAAAACTCCTTAAGTATCAAAGCGATACTTAAAACAAAACATAAAACAAAACCAAGTATCAAACGATACTTAAAACAAACCAAGTATCAAAGCGATACTTAAAATAAAACATAAAACAAAACCAAGTATCAAACGATACTTAAAACAAACCAAGTATCAAAGCGATACTTAAAATAAAACATAAAACAAAACCAAGTATCAAACGATACTTAAAACAAACCAAGTATCAAAGCGATACTTAAAATAAAACATAAAACAAAACCAAGTATCAAACGATACTTAAAACAAACCAAGTATCAAAGCGATACTTAAAATAAAACATAAAACAAAACCAAGTATCAAACGATACTTAAAACAAACCAATAACCAAGTACCCGTACCGGTTACAGCCATTGATAAAATGATTAGTCTTATCCACGGCTATATCTGCAAAGGTGGTCATCATTACAACTATCATAGGTCATTTGACTCCGATCCTTTGTAACTCCATACCCAACTGATAGATTTTCTTTGGATGACTTCCTATTAACTCGCAGGAAGCCACTCCACTAGACTGGTAATTAATCCCACGGTTGGGAACCCTTGGTTGCTCTCTGGGTAGTAGGTTTCAGTAACCATTGTAGTATTGAGAATCACCCCATGGCTACGACGTGTTCTGAAACCTTAGTTGCAATACTCCGTAAAGTTCATTTGCTTCTTTGGTAGTGTCTTTTAAAGTTCTAGACTCTTCTGGTGTATGTAAATGTATTGGTCTCTAGTAGAGATCCTTTACCATTTGATACCATCTCTTTGTGCAAAATCGTCCCGTTACTTACGGCCCATGCCAAAGGTGTCATATCTTTGAAGCCAAGTAACTTTCTGAGTAGTTGACGGAATTACTCCATTCCACTTGCCAGACCTAGCCGAAGGTCTCCTCTCATATATCCTGTGAACAGGATCCGGTCTGATGGATGGCGACGACGTATATGGTGTTATTCTAATACCTTCAATTCTGTGGTAATATAGTCACAGGACGCAAGTGAGATTGATATATATGATGATGCGTGGGCCCCGTAAGGGAGCCGGAGGGGGGTGTTGGAGACCAGAGATTTCGATTCCGAGTGGGGTTACCCTACTTAGGGTGGTTCCTAGGTATCGGGTTCTGGTATTCCTAACAGATACTCAATTCGAATAATTTTTCAATTGTAATTTCCTCCAAATTTCCAATGGTTAACCGATGCGGATGTAAATCAAAGCCAAAAAATCCAAATCCAAAGACCACTCGAACTGGAATAACCAATGTGGAAAAAGGCATAATCATCGGATTTTTCCACTGCCTCTGGAATATTGCTCTAGTTGGTCAAATTACTATCTGACCATGGTCAACTATTAAAAGCTTCCTCACTCGTGTAGGTGAGCGTCTGTTCTTGGATAATATTCCTTGTCCTGGTTGCACACCTGTTCTCAGCCAGTGTAACTGGTACGGGTACTCGGTTATTAGTTTTGTTTTATGTTTTGTTTTTAAGTATCGCTTTGATACTTGGTTTGTTATAAGTATCATTTGATACTTAGTTTTGTTATATATTTTGTTTTAAGTATCGTTTGATACATAGTTTTGTTTTATGTTTTGTTTTAAGTATCGTTTGATACTTAGTTTTATTTTATGTATTGTTTTAAGTATTTTTTTGATACTTGGTTTGTTTTACCAAAGAGTATCGCTTGATACCTTTGATTAGCTTCATTTATGCTAGACATGAACAAGATTTGGGTATTTAAAGACCACCTGATCCTACGATAGAAAAGGCAGACTTTGACAGACAGTATTTCAATATACTTGGTTAAATGGTTACTTCTTTGTTCCTTAGTACACCCTCGAAGCCTCCTTTAGTTCTCAGGTCTTGCCTCCTCTCTGGAAGAGCAGGCTACCTGCCAACTATTGTATCTATTACCAATAATATGATTAACATCTTGCGAACACGTTACATTTTTTTAAACTTACCAAGTGGTTAAGAACCTGTCCCCGGATTTAGGCCTGATTAACCTATCGATATCCACCTCAGAATACTAG
>NW_003299084.1:1244812-1273836 GCF_000151645.1 Tuber melanosporum
GGCTCGGACGTCGGCGCTTATATTTCGCGGCAAGTCACATAGTTTGGGCGAGGATGGCGTCTTCAACAGCCTCCTCATCCATGGATTCCCCCCCCCCTTCGAGGATGTCGTCCCCTGTTCAGAACGCCTCCAACCCCTCCTCCTCGCTTGAGACAGCCCGTACGGCCTTGTCTCTCGCTCCCGCTACTGAGGCTGACCGTGGCCTCATTCCTACAACTATACGGTCTTATATTGCACCCAGAGGAAACTTTAAGTTTCTACAGTTCCACCACTACCACGGGTGTCAGAACGCGGTTAACCCGCAGTTTGATGATTTGGTCCAGCAAACGGTTGCTTACACGACCGTTGCCACGATGAAAGAAGTCGAGGTTTTGGTGAGAGGTTTCCTGATCGGGAGAGGCTGTTCAGCCACGTGTGGCTTGAACAAAGACACTACCACAGGACTCTTCGTTCGGTTCAATTCGGACCATGGTTCGGAATATTCTCCAGCCCCCACACCTTCTCCTCCCAAAGGTTCTCAGGCTGTAGTCCCTGAATTCTCCATCCCCCCCGCCAAGGACAACTCGACTGCCACCACGGTTGAGGCTAGCTCTTGGTCCGCTACTCCTCCCCTCGCTAGGGCTGTCTAAAGCAAGATGCCCAGCTTCCTCCACCAGGCCCACAATGCCGGGACCGGTTCCTCGACTCCCTCCTTTCTGGCAGGCATGTCTTCAGGAGAAAGGGCTCTATCCAAAATCCCGAAGTTCAAACTGGACGACCCTAATGACGAGGATTACAATCCTCCTGCCTCAGGAACACGCCGCCGGACACGGTCGGCATCTCCCACTAAGCGATCTGCTGCTCCTTTCCTTGGACCCCAATTTTTATGGGCTATCAACATTGATGAGGGACGGAAAAAACAGATTGTCCCCACTCTTCCCCGCCTACCTCTAGGCGTTCACCAGGGGCGCCTGGCCATCCCTCCGCCTGTGGTGCTCCCACCAACAATCGAGGTCACACCCCCTTCTCCATCCCCTCTAATGACTGAGGATGTCCTACCCACCTCTGAGGTGCTGGCCAGGGACACCCCTTTGGAACTGGATGATGGACGCAACTCAGAAGCGACTGGTTTGGGTGACAGCATACATCAACAAGCCATAAAACCTGCAGTGCAACTATTCGACTTGGCTCTGGCATCCTACCGCCCCAGGAGATGCTAGTTGGAAATCTAGCCAAATATGATGCCCTGATAGGAATGCCATTCCTGAACCGCCATAAAGCTATAATCAGATGTGGGGAATCAACCATTGATTTCCTGGATCAGAAGGTTAGAGTCGAATGTAAACCAACAGGCGGAGAGTACCGAGCCGCAGTCTGTGAAGCAACTGCCCAACGCCTATTGGACGAATACTCTGATGTTTTCCCTGATCAGATTCTCGAAGAACTACCACCTGTAACCGGTACGGGTACTCGGTTATTGGTTTTGTTTTATGTTTTGTTTTAAGTATGGCTTTGATACTTGGTTTGTTTTAAGTATCGTTTGATACTTGGTTTTGTTTTATGTTTTGTTTTAAGTATGGCTTTGATACTTGGTTTGTTTTAAGTATCGTTTGATACTTGGTTTTGTTTTATGTTTTGTTTTAAGTATGGCTTTGATACTTGATTTGTTTTAAGTATCGTTTGATACTTGGTTTTGTTTTATGTTTTGTTTTAAGTATGGCTTTGATACTTGGTTTGTTTTAAGTATTGTTTGATACTTGGTTTTGTTTTATGTTTTGTTTTAAGTATGGCTTTGATACTTGGTTTGTTTTAAGTATTGTTTGATACTTGGTTTTGTTTTATGTTTTGTTTTAAGTATGGCTTTGATACTTGGTTTGTTTTAAGTATTGTTTGATACTTGGTTTTGTTTTATGTTTTGTTTTAAGTATCGCTTTGATACTTAAGGAGTTTTACCAAAGTGTATCAATTGATACCTTTGATTAGTTTTGTTCATGCTAGACATGAACAGATTTGTGTATTTAAAGACCGCCTGTTTCTACGATAGAAAAGGCTGACTTCGACAGACAGTATTTCAATATACTTGGTTGAATGGTTACTTCTTGGTTCCTCGGTACACCCTCGAAGCCTCCTTTAGTTCTCAGCTCTCGCCTCCTCTCCGGAAGAGCAGGCCACCTGCCAACTATTCTATCCTTTACCGATAACGTGATTAGCACCTTGCGAACACGTTACACCACCTATAAGAGAAGTGAACCATCACATCCACCTCCGAGACCCCTCTAATCTTAAGAACCAACCCACCTACTCTATCCCAGACGTATACAAAAGCCCACTATGTGACTGGATTAACCAACAACAAAGAAGAGGAGTCATCTACCGCGTAGAAGCCCCAGGTGCAGCTCCCATGTTTGTTCAACCTAAAGCAGATGGCAAAAGAATCCACCCCTTGGTTGACCTCAAACTACGGAATGCAAACATGGTTATGGACAGGTCGGCTATTCCAAATCAAACCCAGATCCCGAATGTAGTTGGACAGGCTAGATTCCGAAGTAAGATTGACCTAAGCGATGCCTACTTCTAAACAAGGTTAGATCTGGAATCTGAACGCTACAACAGTTTCAAACCACTCTTCGGAAGTTTCATTAGCCAAGTGATGTTGCAAGATGATATGAATGCGCCCGTGTCACGAATGTGGCTTAGCGAGGACAGGACTTTTACGTGATACATGGTTATGAGTCACAGGTATGTTATTGTTTCACGCATATAACCTATTCGGGTTATATGATTAGTTATGTGTGGGATTTGTGATGTTTTCTCACATGGCTCAAGTATGAGTCATGGGACATGCGCCTGACGAGTATGCCTTACGAGTGTGCCTTACGGGCAAGCCTTGTGCATATGATTTATGTTTCGCACATGACCTCATTATGATGTCATTGGCTTCGTGCATATGACTCAGGCGAGTCATATGACTTGTTTATTGTGTTATGATTAGTTTATGAGTTTCGCACATGACCTCGCTATAAGGTCATTGGTTTTGAGCATGTGATCACTTTGGTCACATGACTAGTGTGTTTTGATTTGGTTTTACACATGTGACCACTTTAGGTCACATGATTAAAGGCGGGAAGACCACTATATAAGGAGGCCGATGCGGCCGAGGAAGATAAGTTCTTCACACTTTGTTCTAAGTAGTTTTCCTACATATTACTTTAACGAATATAAAACACCTTTACGATCTTTATCCTTATTGCAACGTTATCATTACGCCAAGAAGCACTCGTTACGAAGACGAGTTAGAGAAAGCTTACGATAGGTGTTTCCGATAGAAGACAAAGGTCTTGTACTATCGGTAATATAGGCAGAGGCCTAGAGCTATCGTAAGACAAAGAAAGAAAGGGAAAGGAAAGATAAGTATCGTTCCCCGTCGCCGAGAACTAACTATCTGAAAGGGGATCGTTACAGCCCGCCACCTTTATGCAAATTATGGAAAACCTCCCAAGGGAATACCTCCACCCTTTTGTCTGGGTTTACATTGATGATATTCTCATCTTCTCGAACACCAAAATAGAATATGCCTACCATATGGGTTTGGTTTGTACCAAACTAAGGGAAGCTAGGTTCTCCATTAGCAGAAACAAATCAGTCCTGTTTGTCGATAAGCTCGATATCCTAGGACATGTTATAGATGACGACGGAATACATACAGCCCCTAGAAAGATATCCTGTTTAACAGAATGGACAACACCCCGAAATCAGAAGGAACTCATGCGATTCTTAGGACTAGTCAACTATATCTCCCAGTTCCTACTACACCACACCACTGTGACAGTACCGCTTACAGACCTTACCAGCAATGCTGAATTTATCTGGACCCACACTCCTGACCAAGCCTTTACCAACATCAAGGAATTGATTAAAAACGCCAATGTCATACAACCTATCGACTACAGTAAACTAGACCGGATATGGCTGATTACTGATGCATTAGATGTTGGAGTTGGAGCATGGGTTGAACAAGGAGCCTCTCACGAAACGGCAAGACAGGCGGCATTACACAGCAGGAAGTTTACTAATTCACAGATGAACTATGGAACGACGGACAAGGAAGCCCTCGCTGTAATTGATGCTCTTGCCGCTTTCAACTACATCCCGATGGGCAATACCTTCACTATTGTTACCGACCACCAACCTCTCACTAAGATTAAAACCGAAAAGATACCTGGAAGGAGAAAAACACGATAGATAGGTGAGATTAGCAAATATGATGCAAAAATCATCTATACCCCTGGAAGAACGTACTATTTAGCTGATGCTCTCTCCCACCTCTAGGAAAATCAAGACCTCACAGACCCCCCTCTCATTGATGACCACACAAGACACAGCGAAGAAATCCCTGATGATATCTCCTATGAACAAGAACCATCGATGGCTACTACCAGCTCTGCTGCTCCCTCCAATCCTTTCTCTTACACCATGTACAGAGCTTCCAGAACAGAACGAGGAAAGGTCATTGATGACAAGTGGAAAGATGATTGCACCCTCTGCAGCACACCTCCTCACGAGCTTGAACAAAGCAGACTCCACTGGTCCCACTGTTACCTCGATACTTGCCCCCTCCACCAGACTGAAATTAAATTTGGCAACAGATACCAGTGACCATATTATATGTCTGCTGACAATTCCAAAAACACTAGTTTTGACACTGCAGAAGGAACAGAAGAGATAATGGATGAAGATGGATTGACCCAATCTCCCCTTGCCCTTAATCATGTTCCAAGATGACACCAAGGTCTTGAAGAACTCGAACAAGCAGCAAACTACATGGATGAAATATCTTACCTATACCATCCACAGTCAGCTCCACCATCCTCTCCCCCCGTACCAGACTCACGACCACTATATAGTAGACTCTTACGAGTATACTACAATGTAACCATTATTTCTATCATGACTCCTACAATTCCTGAGCATCGCCGACAGCTCTATGAAACCTTTGAAGAAGAGGAAGCCCCTACTGAACCGACAAGAGGATCTCTCATTGAGGATAAACGAGATGTTTGCTCAACCACAGAAGAATTAACCTCATCTGTATGAAGCCAAATGATAGCAGGATATTGCCATGACCCAATCTATTTCAAAGCAATGGATAGTTCTAGACATGGAGACCTCGCCCCCTACAACATATCCAATGGAATAGTCTATACCAGCACCCGTTATGGTGAACATTGCCTATACATCCCGAAAGGCCATATGTTCAATGGAATGACTATTAGAGAATATGTCATTACCGAAATCTACAACAAAGGACACCATAGTGCAGACCACAACCTCTAATATGCCTCAGAATATGTTTACTGTAACGTGTTCGCAAGGTGCTAATCATGTTAACGGTAATAGGTACGATAGTTGGCAGGTGGCCTGCTCTTCCAGAGGGGAGGCGAGAGCTGAGAACTAAAGGAGGCTTCGAGGGTGTACTGAGGAACAAAGAAGTAACCATTCAACCAAGTATATTGAAATACTGTCTGTCGAAGTCTGCCCTTTCTATCGTAGAAACTGGCGGTCTTTAAATACACAAATCTGTTCATGTCTTAACATGAACGAAACTAATCAAAGGTATCAATTGATACACTTTGGTAAAACTCCTTAAGTATCAAAGCGATACTTAAAACAAAACATAAAACAAAACCAAGTATCAAACGATACTTAAAACTAACCAAGTATCAAAGTGATACTTAAAACAAAACATAAAACAAAACCAATAACCAAGTACCCGTACCGGTTACATTCCCCAAAACAAAACAACTGTTTAAACAAATAAAACCTAATAATCATCAAAAGCGGAGTCTGAGAAACTAAAGGCTTCAGTTTCCGCTAAAAACTCTTCATGGTAAGTGTCACACCAGGGATAAGAGGAAACTCTAAGGAAACACTTAGACTCGAAGAAATCTAAATCACAGTAGTCACGAATACCAGATTCACGCTGTACATCAACCCATGCATGATCGCAATCAGGACAGTAGTCAATCCAGAGGATTTCGAAGTAGTCTTCAAGTTGGATAACATCGCGGTTCAACAATAGTCCAACAATCTGTTGTCGCTGCCTCACATTGAGCTCCACATAGTTTGACATCATTATGGTATTCGGATGGTGATTGGTGACTAGATAAAGTTGTCGAGGGCCTGCTCTATAGCTTGATTCTCCTCATCGCTACTCTCGAATTCCGATTCAAGGTATGGTGCCCAAAGTCCATCTCTAGTTTCGAGTTCTGCATGCCATCGCTCAGTTTCTGGCATCGTGGGTATCCAGCACATGGTGATGTAGTTGATTGTTGGGGGAAGGGATCCATTCGGCATATTGTCTTTCCACCATTCATTCACCATATCCATAGCGTGCTCTAGTCCTTCCAGTGGTTCCCAACTGTTTTCGCTCGTTGGATATCCTTTCCATTTGAGTAAGAATTGATCATTTCCATGCCAAAGGCGGTGGTCTCGGATTTCTTCAACTTCCCATTCATCTTTCTTCTCAATGATGATAGGTTCGGGTCGAGAGTGGGTTCTTCCAGGGAACTTAGAATCGTCATTTGGGTGGAATAGTTTGACAGCAGAGGCGTGGAAACTGCAGTATTGCGGTGGTACATGCATTCATCCATCTGGACAGTGTAGTTCTCTGTATGTTCGTCAAAGGATAAGACCTTGAAAGGTCCTCGCCATCAGGGTTGCAGTTTCTTGCTGCGTCCAACATTGGTGATGAACATGTTTCCATGTACTATGAGCATATCACCTGGTGGAATAGGGACATGTTTGCGTCGTCGCTTCAGAGCAGTAGTGGTGCTTCGGAATCGGGCAGCCTTAACAGCTTGGAAAGCGTCATTCCGAATTGCTTGATGGCGGTTTAAGTGGTCATCGGAGGCAGGGACTGAGGAGTTCTTGAATAGAGTTGTAGGTAGGAGAGGGTATTGGCGGCCAAAGAGTGCCTTGTATGGCGACATCCCCAAGGTATCTGAAAGTCCGGCATTGATATATGAAGCGAGTTCGACAAGGGCTGGTTCCCAGTTGGTTTGTCGTTCATTGATCATGTTTCTAATTCCGGTCTTACCCTCGCGGATTTTTCGTTCTGCTTGGCCATTTGTCTCATGGTGTCCAGGGGCAGCCATAATGTGGTTTATTCCGAGGGAGGTCAAAGTTTGCTTCCAGAATCTGGCAGTAAAGTGGGGATCAGCATCACTGACAATAGATAAGGGGTAACCGTGGGGGGTAAACAAGTATCATTGGAGGTTATTCCAGGTGTCTTTGGAGGAGTGGGTAACCTTCATTGGTATTAACCAGGTGTATCCGGAAAATCGATCCACAGCTACCAGGATGGTGTGATATCCGGCGGACTTGTTGAATGGTCCTGCGAAATCGATGGCATAGGATTCAAATATTTCACATGGTAGTTGGAGAGTCTGTGCTTTCCCTTCAGGAAGTTGTGTTCGCTCCTTATTTGCCTGACAGAGTTCGCATTGCTTGACAAAATCACGGAAGTCCTTTCGCATTTCAGGCCAGTAAACATATTCTGAGGCATATTGGAGGTTGCGATAGGTGCTATGGTGTCCTTTGTTGTGGATTTCGGTAATAACATATTCTCTAATAGTCATTCCATTGAACATATGGCCTTTTGGTATGTATAGGCAGTGTTCACCATAACGGGTGCTGGTATAGACCATTCCATTTGATATGTTGTAGGGGGCGAGGTCTCCATGCCTGGAGCTAGCCATGGCTTTGAAGTAAATCGGGTCATGGCGGTATCCTGTTATCATTTGGCTTCGGAAAGAGGAGGTTAATTCTTCTGTGGTCGATCTAACATCTCGTTCATCCTCGATTAGGGATCCTCTTGTTGGTTCGATAGGGGCTTCCTCTTCCTCAAAGGTTTCATAGAGTTGACGCCGATGCTCGGGAATAGTAGGGGGTATGACCGAGACAATGGTTTCATTGTTATATACTCGTATGGCTCTACCATATAGTGGTCGTGAATCGATTATGGGAGGAGAGGATGGCGGGGCTGACTGTGGGGGGTGTAAATAGGATATTGCATCCACGTAGGCTGCTGCTTGTTCGAGTTCTTCAAGACCTTGGTATCGTGTTGGAACAGGATTAAGGGTATGAGGAGGTTGGGTCGATTCATCTTCATTGATCATCTCTTCTGCTCCTTCTACGGTGTCGAAGCTGGTGTCTTTGGAATCGTCAGCAGGCATATAGTACGGTCACTGGGATCTGTTGCCGAACTTGTTCTCAGTCTGGTGAAAAGGGCAGGTGTCGTGATAACAGTGGGACCAGTGGAGTCTGCTTTGTTCAAGTTCGTAAGGAGGTGTGCTGCGGAGCATGCAATTGTCTTTCCATTCTTCATCAATGTCCTTTCCTCGTTCTGTTCCGGCAGCACTGTACATGGTGTAAGAGAAAGGATTGGAGGGAGTGGCAGAGCTGGCGGCAGCCATCGATGGTTCTTGTTCATAGGAGGTGTTGTCAGGGCTGTCCTCGCTTTGTCTTGTGTGGTCGTGAACAAGGGGAGGGTTTGTGAGGTCTTGATTCTCATATAGGCAGGAGAGAGCATCAGCTAAATAGTTTGTTCTTCCAGGGGTGTAGATAATTCTTGCATCGTATTTGCTGATTTCGCCTATCCATCTTGTTCTTCTTCTTCCAGGTATCCTTTCTGTTTTAAGATTAGTGAGCGGTTGGTGGTCGGTAACAATAGTGAAGGTATTGCCCATAAGGATGTGGTTGAAAGCGGCGAGGGCATCAATCACAGCAAGGGCTTCCTTGTCTGTTGTTCCATAGTTCATCTGTGAATTAGTGAACTTTCTGCTGTGTAAAGCGGCCGGTCTTGCCATTTCATGGGAGGCTCCTTGTCCAACCCATGCTCCAACTCCAACATCCGATGCATCAGTAATCAGCCATATTGGTTCTGGTTTGCTGTAGTCGATAGGTTGTATAACGTTGGCGTTTTTCATCAATTCCTTGATGTTGGTAAAGGCTTGGTCATGAGTGTGGGTCCAGACAAATTCTGCATTGCCGGTAAGGTCTGTGAGCGGCGCTGTCACAGTGGCATGGTGTGGTAGGAACTGGGCAATATAGTTGACTAGTCCTAGGAATCGCATGAGTTCCTTTTGATTCTGGGGTGTCGACCATTCCGTTAAACATGCTATTTTTCCTGGGGCTGCATGTATTCCTTCATCATCTATAACATGTCCTAGAATATCGAGTTTGTCGGCAAACAGGATTGATTTGTTTCTGCTAGCATAGAATTTAGCTTCCCTAAGTTTGGTACAAACCAGACCTATATGGTAGGCGTGTTCTGTTGCGGTGTTCGAGAAGAAGAGAATATCATCAATGTAGACCCAAACAAAATGGTGGAGGTATTCGCTCAGGAGGTTTTCCATAATTCGCATAAAGGTGGCAGGTGCATTCATATCACCTTGTAACATAACTTGGCTAATGAAACTTCCGAAGTGTATTTTGAAACTGTTGTAGCGTTCGCTTTCTGGATCTAACCTTGTTTGGAAGTAGGCATCGCTTAGGTCAATCTTACTTCGGCATCTAGCCCGTCCAACTGCATTTAGGATCTGGGTTTGGTTTGGGATAGCGGAGCTGTCCATAACCGTGTTTTCGTTCCGTAGCTTGAGATCAACCAAGGGGCGGATTCTTTTGCCATCTACTTTGGGTTGAACAAACATAGGAGCGGCACCTGGGGCTTCTGCCCGGTAGATGACTCCTCTTCTTTGTTGTTGGTTGATCCAATCACAAAGTGGACTTTTGTATGCGTCAGGAATAGAGTAGGTGGGTTGGTTCTTGAGATTGGAGGAGTCTCGGAGGCGGATGTGGTGATTCACCTCTCTCATAGGCGGTAGTTCTTCGGGTATTTGATTAGGGAAAACATCAGAGTATTCATCCAATAGTTTTTGGGTAGTTGCTTCACAGACTGCAGCTCGGTACTCTCCGCTTGTTGGCTTGCATGAGACTCTGACCTTCTGATCTGGGAAATCGATGGTTGATTCCCCATACCTGATTATAGCTTTGTGGCGGTTCAGGAATGGCATGCCTATTAGGGCATCGTATTTGGCTAGGTTTCCAATCAGCATTTCCTGAGGGGGTAGTATAGCAGAACCAAGTCGAATAGTCGCAGAACAGGTTTTATGGCTTGTGGATCGTGATCCCTTTACTGCCATATTGACTGGTATGGGTTGGTTAAGGTCTCGGGTTAGGAGTCCATGGACAGAGACAAAGGCATTACTGATCATATCTCTTCCGATTGCGCCAGTATCGAATAGGACTCGAGTCCTTTTGTCATTGATCAGGATAGTACCTTCCAGGGCGGTGTGTGCTTTGAATGTAGCCGGAGGTCGAACACAGTTACATTCCACATCGATATATCCGATATGGATCTCTTCATATTTGCTGGATTGGGTATTATCGCTTTCCACATTGTTGGCCGATGCCTCTTGCTTAATTGCCTTTCCGTTCCCTTTCTTCGTAGGACAGTTCTTTGCCATGTGTCCTGTTTTTCCACATTCAAAACATTCTCGTTTCTGCCGTCTCGATTCTTTGGAGGATTTTTTCTTCTTGAAAACCCGTGGTGTATCATCTCCAGAGTTGCTGGAGGCTTTGTGCCGTGGCTGGCTGCTCCTACTAAAAGATGTCTGTATTTTGTAAGCCTTGGTCTCATGGAGAATGGCATCCTTTCGCTCTGCTCTTGCAAGTATTACTGCAATATCATCGCCATCTTCCTCGAGTGGTTCTACTTCTCGCCGGAGGGTAGGGTGCATAGTGTCGTAGAATCGTCACTTCAGGATGTATTTGGAGATGCTTCCTCTCTCCATTCGGTCCTTATACATCATCAGGTCCGTTGCCACATCGGTAATTCGCTTGACATGTGTTCCGTTAACTTGCTGGAGCTGGTTCAATTTGTTGTATAGGAGGTCGTTGGTTATAGAGGATTGGAATCGTCCTTTCAGGTAATCGAGAACTGTAGTTCCTCTTAATCTTACATTTCCGCCGAAATCCTTATAGCATTGGTGGTATGCGTCGGTTGCCTTTCCTTCGCAAAATGATCTAATGATAAGTCCGGTTGTAGGGTCTTCCACATCTTTTCCTTGTAAGAGTAGGAAGTGTGAGAGTTCCGTCGCGATTCGGTCAAAAGCTTCAGGTTTGAGGTCTTTTCCTTCTCCTGTAAATTTCGCTGAGAGGTGGAGTTTAAACTTAGGGGGTTCAAATGCTACGCATACCTCCTCTTCTTCAGGCCTTGCCCGAGATTTCCCTCCTTTAGAAGGCCCTCCTCCTATGCTAGCCATATCTGATTCGCTACTGGATTCGGGGTCGATTGGAGGTTCAAAGGAAGGCTTCTTTGCTGGAGTAGAAGGGAATTCTCCTGGAGGTTGTGTATCTTCCGTGTTTGCAGGATCGCCCAGCTCTTTAGCAGAGTGCAGGGGTTGTTTCTTTCTTGTATAGTCTTGCCGTGGGATTTGCTTCCTACTCCTGGTCGTCAAAGACTCTATCTTGGGTTTGAGATGAAGCTGAATGTACAGTGATTCTGCGCTTCTCTCCACTAGCGTTCTGAGGTGGATATCGATAGGTTGATCAGGCCTAAATCCGGGGACAGGTTCTTAACCACTTGCTGAGGTTAAAAAAATGTAACGTGTTCGCAAGGTGCTAATCACGTTAACGGTAATAGGTACGATAGTTGGTAGGTGGCCTGCTCTTCCAGAGAGGAGGTGAGAGCTGAGAACTAAAGGAGGCTTCGAGGGTGTACTGAGGAACAAAGAAGTAACCGTTCAACCAAGTATATTGAAATACTGTCTGTCGAAGTCTGCCCTTTCTATCATAGAAACAGGCAGTCTTTAAATACACAAATCTGTTCATGTCTTAACATGAACGAAACTAATCAAAGGTATCAATTGATACACTTTGGTAAAACTCCTTAAGTATCAAAGCGATACTTAAAACAAAACATAAAACAAAACCAAGTATCAAACGATAGTTAAAACTAACCAAGTATCGAAGCAATACTTAAAACAAAACATAAAACAAAACTGTAACGTGTTCGCAAGGTGATAATCACGTTATCGGTAATAGATACGATAGTTGGCAGGTGGCCTGCTCTTCCAGAGAGGAGGCGAGAGCTGAGAACTAAAGGAGGCTTCGAGGGTGTACTGGGGAACAAAGAAGTAACCGTTCAACCAAGTATATTGAAATACTGTCTCTCGAAGTCTGCCTTTTCTATCGTAGAAACAGGCGGTCTTTAAATACACAAATCTGTTCATGTCTAGCATGAACAAAACTAATCAAAGGTATCAATCGATACACTTTGGTAAAACTCCTTAAGTATCAAAGCGATACTTAAAACAAAACATAAAACAAAACCAAGTATCAAACGATACTTAAAACAAACCAAGTATCAAAGCGATACTTAAAACAAAACATAAAACAAAACCAATAACCGAGTACCCGTACCGGTTACATTCCTCAAAACAAAACAACTGTTTAAACAAACAAAACCTAATAATCATCAAAAACATCAGCTAAAGAATTAAAGGCTTCAAACTCCGCCATCTCTTGTTCATCATCGGTGTCACACCACGGACAAGTTGAAATCCTAAGAAAACACTTAGACTCAAAGAAATCTAAATCACAGTAGTCACGAATACCAGATTCGTGCTGTACATCAACCCAAGCATGATCGCAATCAGGACAGCAGTCAATCCAGAGGATTTCGAAGTAGTATTCAAGTTGGATAACACCGCGGTTCAACAACAGTCCAACAACCTGTTGTTGCTGCCTCACATTGAGCTCCACATAGTTTGACATCGTTATGGTATTCGGATGGTGATTGGTGACTAGCTAAAGTTGTCCAGGGCCTGCTCCATAGCTTGATCTTCATCATCGCTGCTTTCCAACTCCGACTCAAAGTATGGTGCCCAAAATCCATCTCTAGCTTCGAGTTCTGCATGCCATCGCTCAGTTTCTGGCATTGTAGGTATCCAGTACATGGTGATATAATTGATTGTTGGGGGGAGGGATTTGTTTGGCATGTTGTCTTTCCACCATTCGTTCACCATATCCATAGCGTGCTCTAGTCCCTCTAGTGGTTTCCAACTGTTTTCGCTCGTCGGATATCCTTTCCACTTGACTAGGAACTGATCATTTCCATGCCAAAGGCAGTGGTCTCGGATTTCTTCAACTTCCCATTCATCTTTCTTTTCAATGATGATAGGTGCGGGTCGAGAGTGGGTTCTTCCAGGGAACTTGGAGTCGTCATTTGGGTGGAACCGTTTGACAGCAGAGGCGTGAAAGACTGCAGTATTGCGGCGGTACATGCGTCCATCCATCTGGACAGTGAAGTTCTCTGTATACTCGTCAAAGGATATGACTTTGAAGGGTCCACGCCATCGGGGTTGCAGTTTCTTGATGCGTCCAACCTTGGTAATGAACATGTTACCGTGTACCATGAGCATGTCTACTGGTAAGATGGAGATATGTTTGCGTCGTCGTTTCTTGGCAGTAGTGGTACTTCGGAATCGGGCAGCCTTAACAGCTTGGAAGGCATCGTTCCGAATTGCTTGGTGGCGGTTTAGATGGTCGTCAGAGGCAGGGACTCAGGAGTTCTTAAATAGTGTTGTAGGTAGGAGGGGGTATTGACGGCCAAAGACTGCCTTGTATGGTGACATTCCCAAGGTATCTGAAAGTCCGGCATTGATATATGCAGCGAGCTCAACAAGGGCTGGTTGCTAGTTGGTTTGTCGTTCATTGATCGTGTTCCTAATTCCGGTCTTAACTTCGCGGATTTTCCGTTCTGCCTGGCCATTAGTCTCATGGTGTCCAGGGGCAGCCAGAATGTGGTTTATTCCGAGGGAGGTTAAGGTTTGCTTCCAGATTCTGGCGGTAAAGCGGGGATCAGCGTCACTGACAATGGATAAGGGGTATCCATGGGGGATAAACAGGTATCGTTGGAGGTTATTCCAGGTGTCTTTGGAGGAATCGGTAACTTTCATTGGAATGAGCCAGGTATATCCAGAAAATCGGTCCACAGCTACCAAGATGGTGTCAAATCCAGTGGATTTGTTGAATGGTCCTGCGAAATCGATGGCATATGATTCGAATATTTCACATGGTAGTTGGAGGGTCTGTGATTTCCCTTCAGGTAGTTGTGTTCGCTCCTTATTTGCCTGGCAGAGTTCACATTGTTTGACAAAATCGCGGAAGTCCTTTCGCATTTCAGGCCAGTAAACATATTCTGAGGCATATTGGAGGTTGCGATCCGCACTATGGTGTCCTTTGTTGTGGATTTCGGTCATAACATATTCTCTAATAGTCATTCCATTGAACATATGGCCTTTTGGGATGTATAGGCAGTGTTCACCATAACGGGTACTGGTATAGACCATTCCATTTGATATGTTGTAGGGGGTGAGGTCTCCATGCCTGGAGCTATCCATGGCTTTGAAGTAAATCGGGTCATGGCGGTATCCTGCTATCATTTGGCTTCGGAAAGAGGAGGTCAATTCTTCTGTGGTCGATCTAACATCTCGTTCATCCTCGATTAGGGATCCTCTTGTTGGTTCGATAGGGGCTTCCTCTTCCTCAAAGGTTTCGTAGAGTTGACGCCGATGCTCGGGAATAGTAGGGGATATGACCGAGACAATGGTTTCATTGTTGTATACTCGTAAGGGTCCACCATATAGTGGTTGTGAATCGATTATGGGAGGAGAGGATGGCGGGGCTGACTGTGTGGGGTGTAAATAGGATATTGTATCCACGTAGGCTGCTGCTTGTTTGAGTTCTTTAAGACCTTGGTATCGTGTTGGAACAGGATTAGGGGCATGAGGAGTTTGGGTCGATTCATCTTTGTTGATCATCTCATCTGCTCCTTCTATGGTGTCAAAGCTGGTGTCTTTGGAATCGTCAGCAGGCATATAGTACGGTCGCTGGTATCTGTTGCCGAACTTGATCTCAGTCTGGTGAAAAGGGCATGTGTCATGATAACAGTGGGACCAGTGGAGTCTGCTTTGTTCAAGTTCATGAGGATGTGTGCTGCGGAGCGTGCAATTGTCTTTCCATTCTTCATCAATGTCCTTTCCTCGTTCTGTTCCGGCAGCGCTGTACATGGTATAAGAGAAAGGATTGGAGGGAGCGGCAGAGCTGGCGGTAGCCATCGATGGTTCTTGTTCATATGTGGTGTCGTCAGGGCTGTCCTCGCTTTGTCTTATGTAGTCGTGAACGAGAGCGGGGTCTGCGATGTCTTGATTCTCATATAGGCGGGAGAGAGCATCAGCTAAATAGTTCGTTCTTCCAGGGGTATAGATGATTTTTGCATCGTATTTGCTGATTTCACCTATCCATCTTGTTCTTCTTCTTCCGGGTATCTTTTCTGTTTTAAGATTGGTGAGGGGTTGGTGGTCGGTAACAATAGTGAAGATATTGCCCATCAGGATGTGATTGCAAGTGGCGAGAGCATCAATCACAGCAAGGGCTTCCTTGTCTGTTGTCCTATAGTTCATCTGTGAATTAGCGAACTTTCTACTGTGTAAAGCGGCCAGTCTTGCTGTTTCATGGGAGGCCTCTTGCCCAACCCATGCTCCAACTCCAACATCCGATGCATCAGTAATCAGCCATATCGGTTCTGGTTTACTATAGTCAATAGGTTGAATAACGTTGGCGTTTTTAATCAATTCCTTGATGTTGGTAAATGCTTGGTCATGAGTGTGGGTCCAGACAAATTCTGCATTGCCGGTAAGGTCTGTGAGCGGTGCTGTCACAGTGGCGTGGTGTGGGATGAACTAGGAAATATAGTTGACTAGTCCTAGGAATCGCATGAGTTCCTTTTGATTTCGGGGTGTTGACTATTCCGTTAAACAGGCTATTTTTCCAGGGGCTGCGTGTATTCCTTCATCATCTATGACATGTCCTAGGATATCGAGTTTATCGGCAAACAGAATTGACTTGTTTCTGCTAGCGTAGAATTTCGCTTCCCTTAGTTTGGTGCAAACCAGTCCTATATGGTAGGCATGTTCTATTTCGGTGTTCGAGAAGATGAGAATATCATCAATGTAGACCCAAACAAAATGGTGCAGGTATTCGCTCAGGAGGTTTTCCATAATTCACATAAAGGTGGCGGGCGCATTCATATCACCTTGTAGCATAACTCGGCTAATGAAACTTCCGAAGGGTATTTTGAAACTGTTGTAGCGTTCGCTTTCTGGATCTAACCTGGTTTGGAAGTAGGCATCGCTTAGGTCAATCTTACTTCGGAATCTAGCCCGTCCAACTGCATTTAGGATCTGGGTTTGGTTTGGGATAGCGGAGCTGTCCATAACTGTGTTTTCATTCCGTAGCTTGAGATCAACCAAGGGGCGGATTCTTTTGCCATCTACTTTGGGTTGAACAAACATAGGAGCGGCACCTGGGGCTTCTGCCCGGTAGATGACTCCTCTTCTTTGTTGTTGGTTGATCCAATCACAAAGTGGGCTTTTGTATGCGTCAGGAATAGAGTAGGTGGGTTGGTTCTTGAGATTGGAGGGGTCTCGGAGGCGGATGTGGTGATTCACCTCTCTCATAGGCGGTAGTTCTTCGGGTATTTGATCAGGGAAAACATCAGAGTACTCATCCAATAGTCGTAGGGTAGTTGTTTCACAGACTGCGGCTCGGTATTCTCCGCTTGTTAGCTTGCATGAGACTCTGACCTTCTGATCTGGGAAATCGATGGTTGATTCCCCACACCTGATTATAGCTTTGTGGCGGTTCAGGAATGGCATGCCTATTAGGGCGTCGTATTTGGCTAAATTTCCAACCAGCATTTCCTGGGGGGGTAGGACTGCAGAACCAAGTCGAATGGTGGCACTACAGGTTTTATGGCTTGTGGATCGTGATCCTTTTACTGCCATATTGACTGGTATGGGTTGGTTAAGGTCTCGAGTGGGGATTCCATGGACAGAGACAAAGGCATTACTGATCATATCTCTTCCGATTGCGCCAGTGTCGAATAGGACTCGAGCCCTTTTGCCCTTGATCAGGATAGTACCTTCCAGAGCAGTGTGTGCTTTGAATGTAGCCGGAGGTCGAACACTGTTGTATTCCACATCGATATATCCGCTATGGATTTCTTCATATTCACTGGATTGGGCGTTATCGCTTTCAACATTGTTGGCCGACGCCTCTTGCTTAATTGCCTTTCCTTTTCCTTTCTTTGTAGGACAGTTCTTTGCCATGTGCCCTGTTTTTCCACATTCAAAACATTCTCCTTTTTGCAGTCTCGATTCTTTGGAGGATTTTGTTTTCTTCTTGAAAACCTGTGGGGTATCGTCTTCAGAGTTGCTGGAGGCTTTGTGTCATGGCTGGCTGTTCCTATTAGAGGATGTCTGTGTTTTGTTGGCCTTGGTCTCATGGAGGATGGCGTCCTTTCGTTCTACTCTTGCAATTATTACTGCAATATCATCGCCATCTTCCTCGAGTGGTTCTACTTCTCTCCGGAGGGTAGGGTGCATGGTGTCATAGAATCGTCGCTTCAGTATGTATTTGGAGATACTTCCTCTCTCCATTCGATCCTTATACATTATTAGGTCCGTAGCCACATCGGTGATTCGCTTGACATGCGTTACGTTAACTTGCTGGAGCTGGTTGAATTTGTTGTATAGGATGTCGTTGGTTATAGAGGATTGGAATCGTCCTTTCAGGTAATCGAGAACTGTAGATCCTCTTAATCTTACTTTCCTGCCGAAATCCTTATAGCATTGATGGTATGAGTCGGTTGCCTTTCCTTCGCAAAGTGATCCAATGATAAGTCCGGTTGTAGGGTCTTCCATATCTTTTCCTTGTAATAGTAGGAAATGTGAGAGTTCTGTGGCCCATCGTTCAAAGGCTTCAGGTTTGAGGTCTTTCCCTTCGCCTGTGAACTTCGCTGAGAGGTGAAGTTTAAACTTAGGGGGTTCAAATGCTGCGGGTACCTCCTCTCCTTCAGGCCTTGCCCGAGATTTCCCTCCCTCAGAAGGCCCTCCTCCTGTGCTAGCCATATCTGATTCGCTACTAGATTCGGGGTCGTTTGCAGGTTCAAAGGAAGGCTTCTTTGCTGGAGTAGAAGGGAATTCTCCTGGAGGTTGTGTATCTTCCATGTTTGCAGGATCGCCGGGCTCTTTAGCAGAGCGCCGGAGTTGTTTCTTCCTTGTAAGGTCTTGCCGTGGGATTTTGCTTCCCACTCCTGGTCGTCAAAGACTCTATCTTGGGTTTGAGATGAAGCCGAATGTACTGTGATTCTGCCGCTTCTCTCCGCTAGTGTTCTGAGGTGGATATCGATAGGTTGATCAGGCCTAAATCCGGGGACAGGTTCTTAACCACTTGCTGAGGTTAAAAAAATGTAACGTGTTCACAAGGTGCTAATCACGTTATCGGTAATAGATATGATAGTTGGCAGGTGGCCTGCTCTTCCAGAGAGGAGGCGAGAGCTGAGAACTAAAGGAGGCTTCGAGGGTGTACTGGGGAACAAAGAAGTAACCGTTCAACCAAGTATATTGAAATACTGTCTGTCGAAGTCTGCCTTTTCTATCGTAGAAACAGGCGGTCTTTAAATACACAAATCTGTTCATGTCTAGCATGAACGAAACTAATCAAAGGTATCAATCGATACACTTTGGTAAAACTCTTTAAGTATCAAAGCGATACTTAAAACAAAACATAAAACAAAACCAAGTATCAAACGATACTTAAAACAAACCAAGTATCAAAGCGATACTTAAAACAAAACATAAAATAAAACCAAGTATCAAACGATACTTAAAACAAACCAAGTATCAAAGCGATACTTAAAACAAAACATAAAACAAAACCAAGTATCAAAGCAATACTTAAAACAAAACATAAAACAAAACCAAGTATCAAACGATACTTAAAACAAACCAAGTATCAAACGATACTTAAAACAAACCAAGTATCAAAGCGATCCTTAAAACAAAACATAAAACAAAACCAATAACCAAGTACCCGTACCAGTTACATGATAGCAGAAACTGAAGTCTTTAGTTTCTCAGACTCCGCTTTTGATGATTATTAGGTTTTGTTTGTTTAAACCGTTGTTTTGTTTTGGGGAATGTAACCGGTACGGGTACTCGGTTATTAGTTTTATTTTATGTTTTGTTTTTAAGTATCGCTTTAATACTTGGTTTGTTTTAAGTATCGTTTGATACTTAGTTTTATTTTATGTTTTGTTTTAAGTATCGCTTCGATACTTGGTTTGATTTAAGTATCGCTTCGATACTTGGTTTGTTTTAAGTATCGTTTGATACTTAGTTTTGTTTTATGTTTTGTTTTAAGTATCGCTTTGATACTTGGTTTGTTTTAAGTATTGTTTGATACTTAGTTTTGTTTTATATATTGTTTTAAGTATCGTTTTGATACTTGGTTTGTTTAACCAAAGAGTATCGCTTGATACCTTTGATTAGCCTCGTTCATGCTAGACATGAACAATATTTGTGTATTTAAAGACCGCCTGATCCTACGATGGAAAAGGCAGACTTCGACAGACAGTATTTCAATATACTTGGTTGAACAGTTACTTCTTTGTTCCTCAGTACACCCTCGAAGCCTCCTTTAGTTCTCAGGTCTCGTCTCCTCTCTGGAAGAGCAGGCCACCTGCCAACTATCGTATCTATTACCAATAACCTAATTAGCATCTTGTGAACACGTTACAGCCAGCGACAGCGTTGCACAATCATTTGGGCTGCCAAATCCAACCGGAAAATGACCAGATTAGATTTCAGGGATAACTATGCACTGGGTATTTCTCTTTCTACTGGTTGGTACCCATCTGAGCCTGAGTGATAGAACATGATTCTCTAATAAATTTATAGTAGATAGAGTACTCAGAGATTCCAATATTAAGAAATGGCTAGCCAAGTCAAGACCCAAGCTCAAAGCTGTCCATATAGCTAAGAGACTAATATGGGCTACAGCTTATAGGAATTGAACAGCTGAGGATTTTGAGAGGGTCATCTGGAGTGATGAGTGCAGTGTGGAGAAATCCAGGGATCCAAGGCAGATTTTGTTACATTGGTAGTGTTGACCGGTTTTTGCATATCAGCACCAATATTATGCTAGCGAATTTTCATACCCGCACCAGCAAGGTGGCGAGAATGGGTGTAGCGCTATCTAGCATATTGTGCGGTAAGTATGATACAGTGGCCACCAAAAATATTCCCCGTTCCAAAATATCACCAGATCATCACAGTAAGTACCGTACGTCCAGACCCCACCCCGTTTTCAGCAACTCCAGCAAGAGAATCCCATAATCCCGGATCATGTCTCTCTTCAGAAGGTAATAGGAGTTTACCCCAATAAGAAAGCACAAAGGTACGAGAAACCCACACATACCGGCTCCCCCCTTTTTTTAACTCCAGGGGAACGCGGTTGGTGCCAGTGACCCAGGATAGTCTGTGTAGGCATTTGGTGCGGAGTGTGCTGCACATCCCCGCCCAAGAACACAGAGAGGCAGGAAGGGACGGGTTCCCCGGATGTTTGTAATTGGCTTCTGGACTCCTTTTCTTTTTCTCTCCCCCCTCTTTCGCCTCCACTCTCGCCCAGCGGACAATCCAATCCCCAACAGCAACCAACCCTCAACCTATTCGTGGTAGCTGGATAATCCAACGCCCATTGCCTGTGCATTAACCGTGACGCTCTCCCTAGTAGCCTTAACCACCCCCGGCGCAGCGCAAACAGCACAGCAGGGCCCAACAACGGCGGCTCGCCAATCCCCTTGGAACTCCGAATGTCCCTTAGCTTAGCCCGCTTCACGCCCTTGAGTAAGCCGGCATTGAACACCAGCGGGATATCCGTGAAGCCGGTTATCTTGTATGTTCAAGCCCCGCGCGGGGATAGTTTGCCGTTCTTCTGCCTACGGGTTTCTTCGGCTGTGAAGAGGCCCTCGCCCAAGACGGAGATGCCTTCGATCTAGCAATAGTCGACTGCTGAATTGATGGAGCAACCGACGTCCATTGCATGTGTTCGCGCCCGTTAGCACATCCTGTTCTACATCGGAGATGGCGGCGTCCTGGGTAAAGGAGGAGTACTTGAGTACATTGGCAACGGGCCCACGTAGTTCCCCTACTCGTAGCCGATTATCGGCATTTTGCAGAAGCCGCGGGGGCTGAGGTTTGTGCGGTCAAGGTGGGCGGCTAGTGCGCGGGATTTGGGCGGGACTCCTTTATCATGTACCGGTACCGGTACCGTACCAGTACTTAAAATCATACCATAGGTTCAAGAAGGGGAAAAAAAGGTCAACACCCTCTCATACTTGACACATTATCCAATTATTCGACTCCTTGCCGTACTGTACATCACTAGTGAAACGGTGCTCAGATACTCTCAATCGTTATACTAGCAAATCACGTATCGATATCACATAAGACCAACTTTGATCACACCGGTCCGCAACCCCAAAACCATTGCCCTCGAAATCGCTATCTCGATAATATACCGGATCCGGTAAAGCTGCGCACATTTCTCCATTGAGTCAGTGTGCCTTTCGTATGGGTTCAAACAGTGACACCCTCACTTGCATCGTATCGATGACCATAGAGCTGCCGGGCATCAGGTAGGGGAAATACCGTATTATACTAACAGTCCAGCCTGACGCTCCACAGGATAAACCCCCTCCCTTGAACTCCCTGGTCTCCATTGGGACTAAGCCAATGCCCTCCCATCGATGATGACCCCCAAACCTCCCGAGTCAACCAAGTCATCAAGGATGCCACTTGCCACCAAGACTAGACCACCGGCGGCATGGCATGCTTCTGGGTGCGCTAACCCCGCATTCCCGGTATCCGTAGAGACGACAGGGCTGGGAGTTAATGTAGCATTACCGGTAGTGCGTGTGAGTGCATATAGTGCTGTTCGCTCCCTTGAAGCGCAGATGCGTTTTAGCGAGAGTAGAGCCACAGTCGCAGATCTTAATAGGGATCAAGGTGGAGGACCGATCATGCAGCAGTGGAGGGAAGGCTAAATGACTATATGGGGGATAATAGCAATGCGTGGACAAGAGTGAGAGGTACGGTTAATAGCCTCGTTCGTCTCTACTCTCTAAACTAATGGTAAAGACAGCAGTATAAGTAAAACATATACAATAACTGAGGAAAGACAGGTATAGAGAATCTACTCCGTCAATCTCTGAACCTCCACAGTGATCTATTGAACCTTTAAACTCTCCGTCAGACCCCCACAACTTCCACAATCTACCCTAATCAATCAACATCCATCTGGAACCTTCACCAGCAGAGTCCTCGTACCATCCCTTGATGAACTGTGCCAACTAACAACAAGAGAACAAAAAAAAAGCCTCTTACCTAACTATTCTCAGGTATGACTCTAGGGATAGTGTAAAATTTTACCACGACCCATTCCGCCGAATAAGGGGAAAAGGGAGAGTTGGAAAAGCGTTTCCAAGAGCGGGGGCACTGGGAACGGTACGGGGACTTTGCGAATACGGCTGTACTCGAATACTCGAGTACGGAATGCCCGGAGAGCGAAACGGAATGCCCGGAAAATTCCGCGAAACCCACTATCTCCGGCCACTCACAATCTCTGTGACTACGCCCCGTACGAAGGGGGTCGAGGAAAGTATGGCGAATGTGGGTAATTGGATATCACTGCACTTGGCAGCCAAGACTTCGCCATACCTTTTCCTCACCTCTTCGTACAGTATAGGTTATAGAAGGTGAAGCACCATCTCATACAGCTCACGAGATTTGACAGATCCCACGATACCTCATTTTGTAACCACTATTCCTTATCAGGCTAGCGCTTCTTCAGAGAGGAGATAGGGCTTAAGGGAGCTCAGCACTGTACCTACTATGGACCACACCAAACCCGTCCTGGGTCTCTTGTTGATAACATCATGAGAATCCATCGGTTTTAGAAACATGCGCATCAAGTCAGGGTTAGGATTTATTTCACCGATTTAACCCTGATATACCGGTGTGCCAGAGCCAGTATCGTAGCATGACATATAGTAAAGAGAAACCGATTATGGTCACTTGGCCCCTTCGAGTGAGATTAGAGGAGATAAACCTGCCGCTTGCGAATATATGAACGGGGCTTCTTCAAGTTTAGCATAGAGTCCTATATACACATCTTCCCGCAATGCTGTACTGTACACCACTGTCCACAAAAAAACACGAGACAAATATTAACAAGCAATAGGAATAAACAAGAAGCATCACCATATGGGCCAAGTCCGGCTAGAACACCGGGGAGGAAAAAGGCGAAGAATCCGGGAGAAAGCAAATCAAATGAAAAGCGAACAGCTGGGTGAGGCAAGAAATAACGTCCTCATCAAAAAAGTGTATCTGCATCTAAATCGACGGGAGTCTTGCCGACACTAATCGCTCACTCGGAAATCAATTATGGAATAAGGACACTTCAGGTAGCGAAGAAGGAAGAATGTAGACGAGAAAAGCGAAAAGACAAACGAAAGAGGCGATGGTAAAATACCCGTCGACCCTAAGTGAGAGGGTTGATCGAGTGTTTTCAGGATGGATGTCAGCTTTCCTGCGAAGGTACCAGAAGCTCAGGGGCCACGTGGGAGAGGGTTGGGACATCTTGGACTGCTGAGCTGGGGAAAGGTCGCTATCTGTGGAGTTGGAAGGAAAGTCTTTTGGGTCCGATACCGGTTCCCGCTCATCGGGGTCTGCCGATTGGAGGTATGTTGGTTATTAACGTCTGCGGCATGGGTATCAAGATCACCTTTAAATTGCAAACCCACCACACACTCACCCCCACGCACAGCGGAGGCAGGGAGAGATGTCCAGTCGGTGCGGTCTGCTGCGCCAGAGTTGGCACTGTCATAGTCAAGTGGCATCTTTGCAACTCGTTCATGTTCTTTAGAGAGAGCTCTCGAGAGTGGTGTTTGGTTCTCGAAATCTAGCGGCGCAGACACCTTTCCATTCTAAAAGAAGCTTGACCACTCCCTCTTGCCCGCAATCGGCCGCCAATGAGAGTGGCGTTCGGCCAGATCCGGTGCTTGCCTGGTTGGGATTGACATTCCCTCGCTCCAAAAGCATCTTGACTACTCCCTCATGCCCGCCCCAAGCTACCCACGAAAGTGGCGTTAGGCCATAACTAGTATCTGCTTGGTTGGGATTGACATCCCTTCGTTCCAAAAGCATCTTGACCATTCCCTCATATCCGTTCCGAGCCGCCAACCAGAGTGGCGTTCGGCCAGATTCGGTGTCTGCCTGGTTGGGGTTGACATCCCCTCGTTCCAAAAGAATCTTGGCCATTCCCTCATATCCGTTCCGAGCCGCCCACCAGAGTGGCGTTTGGCCAGATTTGGCGTCTGCTTGATTAGGATTGACATCCCCTCGCTCCAAAAGCATCTTGACTACTCCCTCATGCCCGCCCCAAGCTGCCCACGAGAGTGGCGCTCGGCCACCGAAGGTGTCTGTCTGGTTGGGATTGACATCCGCTCGTTCCAAAAGTATCTTGACCACTCCCTCATGCCCGCACAAAGCCGCCCACAAGAGTGGCGTTTGGCCGGATTCCGTGTCTGCTTGGTTGGGATTGACATCCCCTCGCTCCAAAAGCATCTTGACTACTCCGTCGTGTCCGCGCCTAACTGCCCACGTGAGAGCAGTGTTCCCCATGATATCGGTTGCATTAACATCCCATTCCTTCATGCCCAACACAGCAGCAACTATCCCCACGATCCCAAGAAATGCTACTGCGTGTAGCCCTGTAAATCCTGCAGGTCCGCGCTCCACGCGAAAACCATAGACAGAGTATTGATCTCTATTATGGCGCAAGAATATTAGCTGAGCAGACACGTGCTCATCAAATCTATCCAGGAGCTTTAGAGCAAGCGTTTTCACATTTTCCGTCACCCCCCTTCTTGTGTGCTCCCCCCAATAAACGAAGCATATTCCAGAAGGGGCATTGTAGGGGGAGCCGAACGAAGTGTTGGTGAAAGATCCCGGACACTTCCAAAATTGAGGTATGTCAAGCAAACCTCTGCGATTGTTGTGTGGGGGCTATGGAATAAGCTCAGATCATTCGCAAGATGCTCCTGCAGAGTATAATGCACCAGTCGGATAGTGGATGAAGACGGCTCGACCGTGACAAGACCCAGACAAGATGCCAGCAGTGTCCTTAATGCAGGAAGGTTTTCGGCATCTAGATCTGCAGATCCCACCTGCACTCCCAAGTCATGACAGAGTTCCTCGACCCGCAATGGCCGTTCTGAATACAACACCCACATCAGGACCTTCAGTCCGAGTATTGATTTGTTTCCCGTCTGCGCCTTCAGCCGAGTTAGAGTTGCCGTGTAGGCTCCACTCAACCCATTGCCCTTTGTCATCTCTTCAAGTTTCTCTCTTCTCTGACGAATTGTCACCTCTCCCAGGATAGCGTCAATGTTTAGCGAAACAAGTAGGAATCTGCACACAATGGTGGGTGAGTATTATTCGATGATAGAGTGGGAATGATAATTGCTCTCACATATCAGACATCTTTTCCAGAATAACTCCGATAATATCCGCGCGCAAATCATCGTTCATCGCCTCCGGATCGGTGTCCTCATCCAACTTCATCTCCAGATAACTCCTAATGTCATCTGTGGTAGGACTGATGGGCATCACAACCGCCTTGGTAAAATATCTTCGAACATCTTCCTTGACGTGAGGCCTGCCCGTGAGGAATATTCGCGTCGTAGGGAACTCCCGAACAATATCTCTCAGTGACTCCAGCAGCTTTGGCAGATGCTTCGGTAAGCACTCGTCCAGCGCATCGATACAGATGAATACTTGGGGTAACGAAGCAATAGCAATCTCCAGCATTCCCATCAAATCCGAAAGTACCAGCCCTCTTCCACCAATCCCCTTCTTCCCTTCTTGAAACGCCTTGCGTAAATACTCCGGGATATCCCCTCTGCCTACCAGCTGCTTCAGAATAGCTCCTATCATGTTGGTGACTGTCTGCTCCTGCTGAATAGGAAGTCGCAGTACAAGCATGCAACGATGATATCCTGCGTCTTTGCCAGATTACACAGGCTGTCTATCACCAACGAATTAGTATTATCTCCGACCGTTAGCGATTTTCTCTCGCTTTTATAGAATGCCGCCACTTACCTCAGATACGTCTTGCCCACTCCTGGATTCCCGCTGCAAAACAAGACAGACTTATCGGCTCCACCCTCGCTGCCCCTCCACTCCCGAAACTCGCTCATTTCCAATAGTCAGCCCCCCACACCGTCAAACCGCTCGTTGCGTATGCCCCGGTGTCTGCTATTTGGCTCTAGCGGAGAGAGCCAACGCATAATCTGTGCGTCGTGGTCGGACTTGTGGACGTTAAAGTTGCCCGTTATGTTGCCGCAGTGGGCATTGCCGTCGCCGAGCTTGATTTGTGAAGTCTGGGCCATGATGTTCTGTTGAAGGTGTGGGTTGGGTGTGGTATGGTACGATAATTTGTAGGGACAATTTATAGGGGTATCGGGGGAGTTTATGAACTTCCGTGAGCAAAGCTGAAGAGAGCGGGGGAGATGAGGCTTGGTGTGTAACACTTGATAATATCTAATCATTTAGGGAGGGTACAGTACGTGACTAACGTATTTCACCGGGAAGCCGCCCATCACGGGGAAGCCGCCCAAAATTTCCCGTCGAATCCAATACCCAAAATGTACATGTAATAAATAAAATTAAAATAAAAAAAGCGAAGACCCATGATCCCAGATTGGTTAAGAAGTCCCTCGAAGTTGGCTGCGGGTGATTCGCTGTGGTTGTGGTTGAGTAACACGCTGCCTTGCTGCATGATACCCCGTATCTGAGCCACTATCAATCCATTCAGGCTCAGAATCTGAGTCCAAATTTAAAGTTTCCAGAGTAATAACCTCCGGACTCAGGTCAATGGTAATCTGCTTTCTGGATTTTTGGTTTCGCTTAGGTGAAGGAGCGTTGGTTGGAGTTGGTTGGGCCGCTTTGGTAGCTCGTCGTTGTGCAGTTTTTGCTTTTCGCTCCGCTAGGATACGATCCTTTTCATCCACCGCATGGCGTGGCTGTAGCACATCTTCCACAGAGATAACCCACGCTTTGGACATCTCTTTTCTGCTCTTGGTCTTCATCCTATCAGCTGCACTGGTGGCCTTTTCTCGCAGGTTGGTATTCTCAATTGCAAGAATGACATTATCAGCAGTGGCCCGAGCAGCAGCATTAAGAAGCTTAGTAACTAAACCATGGGTATGCTTACTTTGAGGTGTAGATTTAGGAAGAGCATTGAGAGTCTTCCTGCCATGGATTAGTATGCTTCTACCATGGCTAGAAGTGACAGGAACCCGGAATTCTGGCTTGGTTGCTGGTTGCTTAATGTGGGCACCAGTGGTGGATTTTTTGGGGCTTAAAACCCGGGGCTCATTAAGAGGAACAATTCCTGTAGCTTCAAAGGTGCTCTGGATATTCTTCTTCGTATAGGTCATCTTCCGTGCTTTTATCAATAGCCTATTATATATTAGCAGGAACAACTTGTATTAAAAAATATTAAGATTATTTAATTCATGGTAGACTAACGGATAGAAGTCCCCTTTATTAATACCTGTCTCTCCACCCTCCATGTAGTCATCCAAGTAGTGACTATAATTCTGTGGCAGAGGGCCAAATAATCCCACATCTAGAGGCTGTAAGATATGGGTAGAGTGGGCAGGTAGACATAGAGGAATTATATCATTTTGCAAATAATAATCTAAGAATTCCCATGTGACATGCGAGTCATGCCCATCCAGAATAAGAAGCCAGATAGCCCCCGTAGCTCTACCCCATAGTTAGTAATAATAGTTGCTTAGACATTGAGGATCTTACTGCTTTGAAGTATTTGGCTCAAAGTTTTCAGTCAAATAATCAAGGCCTATTGACCGAGAGGTCCATCCCTTATCTGAAATTGCAAAAAAGGCTTTATCTCCCACTTTCACCAATGCTGTCCAACCCTTATAGTGTGCCTGGCCCTTATATATTATCATAGGGGGAAGCACACTACCCCCAGCTGATATAGTTTCTATCATGGTAATCATTTCTCTCTTTCCTATCTGCGTTTTCTGTCTATTTTTTTTTTCTCGCGTGCAAATAACTTTGACTTTCGTAGTCATGCCCATCATATAACCAGTACAGGTACTCGGTTATTGGTTTTGTTTTATGTTTTGTTTTAAGTATCGCTTTGATACTTGGTTTGTTTTAAGTATCGTTTGATACTTGGTTTTGTTTTATGTTTTGTTTTAAGTATCGCTTTGATACTTGGTTTGTTTTAAGTATTGTTTGATACTTGGTTTTGTTTTATGTTTTGTTTTAAGTATCGCTTTGATACTTAAGGAGTTTTACCAAAGTGTATCAATTGATACCTTTGATTAGTTTCGTTCATGCTAGACATGAACAGATTTGTGTATTTAAAAGACCGCCTGTTTCTACGATAGAAAAGGCAGACTTCGACAGACAGTATTTCAATATACTTGGTTGAACGGTTACTTCTTTGTTTCTCAGTACACCCTCGAAGCCTCCTTTAGTTCTCAGCTCTCGCCCCCTCTCCGGAAGAGCAGGCCACCTGCCAACTATCGTATCCTTTACCGATAACGTGATTAGCACCTTGCGAACACGTTACACATCATGAATCCTTTTTCATCAACATTATAAATATTTTCCGGCAAAATACTATGGGCTGTAATAGTAGAGCATAGCCAATCCTAATAATTAAATTTAAAGTTCATATATCTCGGTATTTGGTAGGTAATTGCTTGACATACCTTAGTAAAGAAGTCCTGCAACACGATAGGATTGATAGCATAGGAACGCTGCTTATCAAGCCCAGTACCAAATTTTGTAGCTAGAGCAGGAAGCCGGTCAAGAAACCGGCTAATCCAATTCCTTCCTAGCCCAGTTTCCCCCTTCCCATGACTTCTCATGAACCCAGCAGCGATCTGCTTCACATACTCGATTTTTGGTGGCCAGCCATAGTCATCCACCCACAGCTCCCTTGGCGGACGGACGCAGGAACACTACTGCGGCCTT